>NC_089586.1:46873094-47173094 GCF_019320115.1 Miscanthus floridulus | reverse complement strand
ACACTTTGACTTCACTGATCTCAGTTCAACAGTATACATCCTATTGACTGATCTCTGAACCCTCATAACCAAATTCTTGGACACTTTATCTATCACTTCTAGATAATCATCATCAAGTGTCACTCTATGGCCAATTTCAGTGAGCTGTCCTAGACTCACTAGATTGCTTTTCAACTTGGGAATGTAATAGACATTATGCAACTGCCATTGATCACTACTGTTTTTGTACTGAAAAGTAACAGTACCCTTCCCCATGATCTCAACAGCAGACCCATCCCCAAATCTTACTTTTCCAGCTACACCTCGATCTAGTTCTCTAAACTTACTAGGATCACCTGTCATGTGATTACTAGCACCATTATCGAGATACCATACATTACCAGTGCTGGCTCCACCGCCAGTGAGAAGTAGTTCAGGGATCACTCTGTCTTCTTTCAGGTTCACTGCTTGCTGCTTTCCTGAACCCTGACAAGGACTTGCTTTCTGCTTGGGCTCTTCCAGCATCTCTGCTACTGTAAGCATCAATGCTGGTTCATAATCATCCACCCTTGCAAAATGAGCTTCTTCACCCTTCTTCTCCTTAGGACACTTGTTTGCATAGTGCCCATAGTCTTTGCAATTGAAACACTGAATGTGTCCCTTGTCTCTCTTCGCAGCTCCTGGCGTTTCACCACGCCCTCCTCGGCCATGACCTCTCCCGCGTCCACGGCCTCGCCCACGGCTTCCCCCATCCGCCGATAATGCCGTTGATGTGGATGACCGTTCCCCCGGCTCCACAACCTCCCAAACACCTTGGTCCTCCATGATGGCTTGCACTCGGATGCTCCAACTTGTGTAGTTGGTCGCCGTCAGCAACGGAAAGACTATCCGTCCTCCATCGCCGCCGCCTGCTCCGCCGGCTCCCCCGCCGCTCCGTGCAACCTCACTCATTTGTGGACTCTCTAGGTTATTTGGTGTGCGATTGAGGCTCCGCTCCGTGCAACCTCACTCATTTGTGGACTCTCTAGGTTATTTGGTGTGCGATTGAGGCTCTGATGCCAATTGTTAACGCCAGAATCACAATCGCACAATCTTGATTAGTGGCTATCCTAAGAACAATTGAGATCAATCGGGTATGAACACAATGAACACAACTGGCAACTGTCACCAGGGAGGACAGTGCCCTTTTTCACTTCAAACCACAGCGAATACAATCGAGTCTTTTCACAGATCAAGCAAGCACTAGCACGATCTAACACTCAGCTATTTATATCAATAGCTTTTACAACAAGTTACAGTAAAGAAAACAACACACGCACTGATATAACACGCCCTCAGCGCAACTGCTTCACAGCGCGACGTCGTGGGCGTGATCACCCTGCTCCAGAGAAACTGCTTGGTTTGAATCCTCGCTTTCCCGCTCTGACTGTTTCAGTCACATGCAACTTGTCAGTTTCGTGCACAAGCTGGATTAACCCAACAGTCCGTACTTCTGCGATGGCCACGCCGGCAGCATCTTTGCATCGGTGACCAGCGTGGCGCTGTAGCAGAGAGCCTGGACGCCGAGCATGGCGAGGGAGATGTACGGCGCGACGTCGGCGTGGGACTTGATGTAGCGCAGCTGGCTGATGGTGGCGGCAATGGTGGCCGACAGCATGGTGACGCAGAGGAGCCCCTCCACGATCGGCTCCGTCAGCTCGTGCTGCCGCTGGTCCCGGTATATGACGGGCAGCGTGTGGATCTCGGTCCTGTTGAAGTGTAGTGGGTCGTCGTCATCCCTCGTGCTGGCGATGAAGACCTTTGCCTCCTGGCTGATGAGCCACCGCGTTGTCGTCGGCGGGTACTCCACCGTCACCTCTATGGAGCAGTCCATTCCGTCTTCAAGGTCTCTGATCATCGGCAAGAGTCGCCGTGGGGCGTGGACGTTCCGGCAGCCGATCAGGTACATTCGCCCATCCTCTGGGTTGTACACGCCCTCCAATGACATCACCGGACTTGGACCGAGGCATTTCCTGGATGCCATGAACTCCGCAGACACATTGAGCAGTATGTGCTGCTTCTTCACGGCATGGACTCTCTTAAGTAGATCGATCCGCGGCATACTCTGGGTCTGGGATTGGCGATAGCTGTTTCGTCCAACCATGGTGCCAATAGAGAGTATCTGCAGTTCAAAGAATGGCGCCTCGATCCATTGCGGCACGAACGGCGGCTTCACAGTGAACTGAAAGCGAAGATCAAGGTCGTCGGCGAGGTTGGCGAGACTCACCATCATGTCATCAGTGGGAGCAACACCAGGAGCGATACTTGGATAGCTGAGTAGTGACCTGGCAACGAAGCTGTTGCGAAATCCCGCTGGTTGGCTCGTTCTGAGTCGAAGGAGGAGCTCCCGAGCCTGTTCGACCTTGGTGTAAAAGTACGACATGCGCCGCTGCAACGGCCTGTAGCCGCCAATCCGAGGGTCCACGCGTTGCTGGAACAAGAGCGGAGGGTGGCTCTCCCCATCCATCGCGGTGATCTGTCCGGCGGCGATGCCGCGGCGAGTCATCGACATCGTTGTCCCGACGGAGAGACTCACACGGTAGTGGCATGTTTCCTTGGCAACGCCAACGCCTAGGCAGCCCACCATGCAAACCCGCCCCATGGATGGGATCCAGACGCCGTCGGCCGACAAGGTCATGCTGCTCATGCCGGTCCGCTTTGCCGCAGTGGGCTGATGCTCCCACGGGGGCACGTAGCGGAACACGGCTGCCACCCTCGCGGTCGCGGCTGCCCGTCCGTCCATGTCCATGCTGCCGGTGCCCAACGGCTTGCTTTGGAAGCCCATGCTTACAGCGATGGCGGGACGAGTGAACACCATGTCCTCCAAAGCTCTGCTTGTGGCAGGGGGGCTGGACACGAACGGCCCGACCTGGCTGCAGAACTCATCAGTCCCCTTGCAGTTCCAGTTTGGAACGACTTCCATCATTTGGCCGTCGAAATTGGATTCGTGGATGAAGTCGCCGAGAGAATCGCCACTGTTCAGGTGGTGCTGCTCCATGGCGTCGCCTTCATGGAAGGGAGAGTCGTCCTTGCTGCACCATGCGACATCAGACGACTCCGCGTCTTCTTCTTGCCGGAATTGGTAACCGGAGCCGTACCCGCCCGCCGAAAGCCGTGACACCAAGCGGATGGTGTCGAAGTACGCGCCATCAGACTTGGAGTTCGTGCTCATCATCACGCCATGCACGGCGCGAGTTGTCAGCGTCGGCGTCTTGGGGCACCGTAGCACGAGCAGGATGTTGCCGTCGGACATGACCGGCGGCTCCAGGTTGGTGCCAGCGCCATCATTCTTGGCCCAGTCCCACGGGTCCGTGCTGTTGCTTCCGCGCATGGGGAGAACAGAGTCCCCGACCATACACAGCACCCTCTCACCACCGCCGTCGTCACGGGCACCGCTCCCCGGCGACGATCTTGTCTCGGTATACACGCCTTCGAACACTAGATGGAGCCTGGCGATCCCCGGCCGGAGCTCGAACTCTGGCGACGGACTCGGTTCCATTTCCATATGCAACCAGCTGCAGCTGCGGTTGCGGGCGATGGTGAGACTAAGGACGCCGCTGACGTTGAAGGCGGCTCGTGCACCTCGTCGTCGCCGTGGAACCGTCTCCATGTGCGTGAGCCTGAAGGACGCCAGGGGGACCGCTTCAAACAGCTCAGGACCGGCCACCACCACCGGATCGGCATAGCTCCCGTGGAACGGAAGCAGGGGAGCTTGGCTGGCGTCTTGGCTCCAGTCGCCGTTCATGAAGGATAGCTGGTACATCAGTCTGCTGCCACGGCCGGCATCAGCGTTGAGCTCCGCGTCCGCGGCTGATGAGAGCACGGACTGACAGTGCCGCTCGACGTCGGCGAAGCGGGTGTAGTCGTGATGGATGGGCATGGACCCAATCGAGAGAAATGGCGAGAACAAGGCAAGATTCAGCAGCAAGGTGGTGACGACGATCATGGCGGCCTCCATCGATGTGGACTGCACGAAACAGTAGCTTTCAGTAATAAGGTAGTTAATTAACCGGACATAGGCTATCTGCAGCTACGAAACAGCGGTGACTAATCTAGACACTAAATTCTAAAGTTGATCGAACTGCACTGAAAACTACTGATGGAATTAAGATGGAAGTCGTAACGACGTGCAGAGTTGATCGATTACCTTTGCTTAACTCCTTCAGAGTGGAAGAAGGCACGAGGAGTCGAACATGCAAACCGTTGGAGTTCTGAAGTACGGGACGCCGGCACTGCTAGTATTGTCGGGTGGAGCACAGCTCATACTACACCGTACCCCCAAGTACCTAGTTGACCCTGGAACTGAAACCTACCCACATGTACTCATGTGCCTTCGAATCTCCAGGATCAAGCATATATAACTCAAATAAAAGGAGCGATCAAGATACGACGCGAGAAACCAGGCACCTATAACCAGATGGGTCGTTGAACTTGTGCAAAATGACAACTAATTTCAGACATATAAATCTGTACACAGAACATACAGTAACAGGTGGTTGACTTAACTAGAAACAAATATGCTCTTCCAGTGGTGCAAAATTCCTTTATTTTTGCAGGAAAGCTAAATTCATATTTTCGGAGCAGCAGTAAAGTTTGAGAGTATTTCGTTTTAAATAAGTGCCTTGGGACCTCCTAGGGCCCTCGTTGGAAGCGCGTCATTTGTATGATTGAACTCTTATTCTTAATTACAATGATACAGAAATCTTTTGCGTATTCGAGAAAAAATAAATAAGTGCCTTAGGGCCACCATTGCCGGCAGCGCGTTGGGGCCACACCTCAACATTTACAGCGAGCTCCATCCATGTCTGGACCATATAGGCCAAACGAGCAACCAACGCCGTGTGCTGAGCGTTGCTGCGAGGCTGGCAAAGCTTAGATCTGGGTGGCGCTGCGTGTGACAATGCGAGTTTTCCAACCCTGTTTCAGAGATCTGGTCCCAAGCTAGGAGGACGTATCGAAACAACTGATCTTAGACTAACATGATCTTAAACTTAGACTAACACATGACCACAACATAAACATAATGCGGAAGAACTGAGTAGATGCCAGACTGTAGTTGGGCGTAGCCATAGCCTATGGTGTCAATGCACTGTTCATAGGTTTAGCAGATGTGATGTGTTCACCGCTTGAGGACTTGTTCGCCCTCTGCTGGTGAAGAACGTGAGATGCCAGGTAGCAGTGCCTTTCTAGACGCCGCTGACAATGGCCTGGACGGGAAACGGACTTTCCTAAACCCTCCAGCGCCTAATCGATCGGTTGTGTGATTAAATTCATATGGGTGGTAACGGCGGGGCGCTTCTTTCTTATTTATAGATGCGCTATGGGCCAGGGGCCGAACCCTAGAAATCTAAGAGTTGCCACCGATCATGACAGATCTAAACTGTTGAATATGTATGACAGGTGGACCAAAATTAGATTCTAATTAATCTCATGATTAATCTCCGAGATTAGCTGAGATCACGTTCCAACTTGAAGAAGACGAGGGTAATTGCGATAAATGCATCGAAGCGGTAAGTAGTGTTATATAGCAGAGATGTGTGAAATTATAATGGTACACTTCCAATATCATGAATAATAATGGTATATTCCTAAAACGTGATATTTGTAATGACATGTATCCAATTAACCCAAAAAATTATGGTTCCTAATACAGAAGAGAGGCAAGAATCAGCACGCGAAACCAGCTAACATGTGTTTCTCCTTGCTTGACATAAAAATGAGAAATATATATAGTGATTCTCGAGTGAAACGTTACTCACCTGACTCGTTTGGCAGTGATTCTACTTATTCTCGCAAGAATCAGAAATGTTCAACGTTTGTGGTTGCCTTGCTAACGGCCGTGGCGTTGCCCTCATGTACGGCGGTACATGTTAGGATAGATCCGTTCAGTTTTAGTGCCGATCCCTGTGCTGAAATACTTTTGGGGCAAAGTAGCATAATGTCCACTTGCCCATCATGAATGCTGAGAAATTCACGGCGAAGTCCTTGTCCCAGACCAGATGGTGGCCAACAGTAGGAACCCCTTCACCATCGGCTTTATCAGCTCGTCCAACCGCCTTTACCGATATTTGACGGGCAGCATGTGTAGCTCTGTTCTGTTAAAGTGTAGCGGGTCGTCGTCGTCCCTGGTGCTAGCGATGAAGACCTTTACCGGCCGGCTGATAAGCCACTGCGTTGTCGTCGGCTGGTACTCCATAATCACCTCTGTTGAATTGTGATCCGAATTTAATTATGTACAAGATAAAAGCTAACTTCTGACGGAGTGAAGCGAGGCCTGTCGCCGGGAGGCTTGGGGCAAGAGAAAGGAGAGTTTATCTTACAATGAGCCTCCAAGATTTAAGGCAATGTTAGTAGCAAAAGGTTTCAGTCAGATTTCTGATGTTGATTATAATGATGTGTTCTCTCTAGTTGTAAAGCATAGTTCAATTCGTACATTTTTCGTTATTGTTGCTATACGAGATCTTGAACTTGAGCAGTTAGATGTAAAGACTGCGTTTCTACATGGAGAGCTCGAGGAGGAGATGTACATGGACCAACCAGAAGGGTTTATAGTACCTGGTAAGGAGGATCATGTTTGCAAATTAAAGAGGTCCTTATATGGTTTGAAACAGTCTCCTCGTCAATGGTATAAAAGGTTTGATTCTTTTATGATGGCAAATGGTTTTAACAGGTCTGAATTTGATAGCTGTGTGTACATTAAATTTGTTGATGGATCACCTATATACTTGTTGTTATATGTTGATGATATGTTGATTGCTGCCAAGAGCAACAAAGAAATCACTACGTTGAAGAAACTGTTGAATAGTGAGTTTGAGATGAAGGATCTTGGTGCTGCTAAGAAAATTCTAGGTATGGAGATTACAAGAGACAAAAATTCTGGTTTGTTATTTCTTAGTCAGCAAAGTTACATTAAGAAAGTTCTTCATCGTTTCAACATGCATGATGCAAAGTCTGTTAGTACTCTTATTGCTCATCATTTTAAATTATCAGCTTTACATTGTGCTAGTACGGATGAGGATTTTAGGTACATGTTAAGAGTTTCATATTCTAGTGTTGTTGGTTCTTTGATGTATGTCATGGTTTGCTCTCGTTCTGATTTATCATTTGCTATGCGTTTGGTTAGTAGATACATGGCTAATTCTGGTAAAGAACATTGGAAGGTTGTTCAGTGGATTTTTAGGAATCTTTGTGGCATAATAAATGCTTGTTTGAAGTTTGGCAAGACTGATAAGGGACTCACTGGCTACGTGGATTCAGATTTTGCTGCCGATTTGGATAAGAGGAGATCTATCATAGGTTATGTGTTCAACATTGGTGGTTGTGCTGTGAGTTGGAGGGCAACATTGCATCCTGTTGTTGCCCTGTCTACCACTGAAGCAGAATACATGGCTATTGCTGAAGCATGTAAATAATCGATTTGGTTGAAAGGTTTGTTTGCTGAGATTTGTGGAGATGATTCTTGCATTAATTTATTTTGTGACAGTCAAAATGTTATATGTCTCACTAAAGATCAGATGTTCCATGAGAGAACGAAGCACTTTGATGTCAAATACCATTATGTTCGTGATGTTGTCGCGCAAGGTAAGCTGAAGGTATGCAAGATAAGCACACATGATAATCCTACTGATATGTTGACAAAGCCAGTTCCTGTTGCTAAGTTTGAGCTTTGCTCAAGCTTAGTTGGTATAACTGTTTAGCCCAAGAGGCTATTTGGCACCGGAAGTATTTATTTGTTGTTTCAGGGTGAATGTTTATTTTATGCTACAAGAAGAAATTTGACTCAAGGTGGAGTTTGTTGAGTTGTGATCCAAGTTCAGTTATGTACAAGATAAAAGGCTAATTTCTGACGGAGTGAAGCGAGGCCGGTCGCCAGGAGGCTTGGGTCCAATCCTATTCTAGCATGACAATTCTAGGAATGTAAATTTATGAAATGAATTGCTCAAATGTAAATGCTCAAAGTAAAGAGAGAGAAAGGAACACGGCGATGTTTTCACGATGTATCGGAGAGTCGCCACTTCTCACTAGTCCTCGTTGGAGCACCCGTGCAATGGTGTAGTTCCTGCTTGATCCGCGCAAGGATCAAGTGTTCTCTATGGATTGATTCTTTGACACTCCATCACGGTGAATCGTCCACAACCGCTCACAACTTGACTTGGGTCATCCACAAGTTCCGTTGGATGATCACCAAGCTCCCAATCACCACCGGTACGGATCGTCGCCTATTAGGATTTTTATCTCTATATATACCTTATGTAAGCCGTCGTCTTGGGATAAGATAAAAATTATAAATTCCCGACGTTTGTAACCTCACTCGATATAGTGAAGATTTGCTGGCTAGTGCCTGTGTTTTTTCCTTTCTTCCTTGCGAGGGTTTTCCATATTAAAATCTCGTGTCCCCTGTGTTTGACCTACTGTTCTTTATCGTTTATATTACCTATCGTTTCTAACACTCTATGGAACAGTCCATTCCATCTTCAAGGTCTTTGCTCATCGATAGGAGCCGCCGCCGTGAGGCATGGACGTTCCGGCAGCCGATAAGGTACATTCGCCCATCCTCTACGTTGTACACGCCCTCCAGTGACATCACCGGACTTGGACCGAGGCAAATCCCGGATGCCATGAACTCCGCAGACACATTCAGTATCTGCTGCCTCTCCTCGCCATGGACTCTCTTCAACAGTTCAACGATCCGCATACTCGACCGACGCTGGACTTGGGGAGAGTAGCTTCGTCCAACGAGGGTGCCGACAGAGAGTATCTCGAGTTCAAACAACGACCTATCGATCCATTCCGGCACAATTGGCGGCAGCTTCCCCATGCATTCATAGCGAAGATCAAGCTCGTCGGCAAGGTTGGAGAGACTCCCAATGTCAGCAATGGCAGCATTGGAAGCGCCAGCGTGGACACTTGGATAGCTGAGCAGTGACTTGCCAATGAAGCTGTCGCGAAATCCAGTTGGTTTGCTCGCTCCAAGGAGCTCCCGAGCCTGATCGACCTTGGTGTAGATGTACGACATGCGCCATATAGTCCCATAGTCAACAAACCTGCCGTACAGTCGTTGCCGGAACAACAGCGGAGGATGGCTCCTCCCATCCATAGCGGTGATCTGTCCGGCGATGATGCCACGGCGAGTCATCGACACCATCGTCTGCACGGAGAGGGTCACACGGTAGTGGCACGCTTCCTTACCAACGCCGAGGCAGACCACCATGTGTGTCCACCCCGTGTACGGGATCCACACGCCCTCGGCTGACAGGGTCATGCTGCTCAGACCCGTCTGCTTCACCGCCATGGACTGATGCTCCCACGGGGGGCATGTAGTGGAACACAGCTGCCACCCTCACGACCGCCGTGCCGCCGATGCTGCCGTCCATGGACTTGCACTAGAGGCCGCTCACCGTGATGGCAGAATGAGTGAACGCCATGTCCTCCGTGGCGTTTGTGGCAGTAGCAGGCGGCTACTGGACACGAACGGACCAAGCCAGCTACGGAACTCATCGGTCCCCTTGCAGTCCCAGTTTGGAATGACTTCCATCATATTGGGAATTGATTGCTAAATGATGTCGCAGGGAGAGGCGCCTCTGTTGAGGCGGTGCTCCATCTCCATGGCGTCGCCTTCATGGAAGGGCGGGTCCTCGCTGCGCAAAGCAGCATCAAGCTCCGCGTCTTCTTGTCGGAATTGGTAACCGGAGCCATACCCGTATCCGGACACCAGTCGGATGGTGTCGAAGTACGCGTCATCGAGACGACGGGTCCTTTACACATGCTTGGATCGAACGACGGGTGGCAGCGGGTAAGCTTGACAAGGCACTGTATGACTATAGTTGGCCATTTGGCCTAGGCACTACGAGCTGGCCCAAGCACGACACGAATCAGCACGGCCTAGGAACAGCCCGGCCCGACGGCCTTCGTGCCAGTGCCTAGCACGACCTGGCCTTAGTGCCATGCCTGGGCCATCATTCTGGCCCGTAGTGCCAGCCCGGGCACGGCACGCTATATGGGCCGGCCCGGCAGCAGCACGGCTCGGCCACAGATGGCCGTTGGATCCCCGGCGTCGCTCCCATCCAACCATTAGATCCGGCCGTTGGAATCGGGGGCTATAAACCAGAGCGCTCTCGACTCACTCTCAGTGTCCGTTGCCCTAATTCATTTGCTCTCAGAGACTCGGTCTCACTCTCTGTCTCTCTCGCCTCACTCTCAGCTCTCCTCTCTCGGCTCTCCCCCGCAGCGCCATCTCGCCCGCTCCTCTCTCGCCTCGCTCTCCTCTCTCGGCGAGTCGGCGTCGCCGCGTCGGCGACTCGCTCTCCTCCCTCGCCTCTGACTTCCTCTCTTCTTCTTGCTCTCCAGTGGCCTCTGGAGCCATCGCTGGCTGGCACTGGCACAATCCCTAACCCTAACCCTTGCTCAATCCCTAACCCTAACCCTTGATCTCTCTTCGTCCTCACCGGATCCATCGTCGAGCTCGCCGGATCCGTCGGTTTCCTCGCCGGATCCGTCGGATCTCCGGCCTCGCTCCCATTGGACCGTTGGATCTGGCCGTTGGAATAGCTAGCCGACACTAGCACAATCCCTAACCCTAACCCTTGATCTCACTTCATCCTCGCCGGATCCGTCGTCGACCGCGCCGGATCCATCGGTTTCCTCTCTGGATCCGTCGGTTTCCTCTCCGGATCCGTCCCTTGTCGTCTGTGCTCGCCGGATCCGTGCCTCGTCGACCTCGCCGGCAACTCTGGTGCTCTGGCTTTGAAGGTAAGTCCATAACCCTAACCTTAACCCTCAATCTATACTAACCCTTGCTCTGTTTTGTCTAAAGCCGTTGTGGGACCAGGGCGCCGACGAGTGGCGGTGGCTGGATCCGACGATGAGACGCTTGAGGTCGGTTCCAACCAAGAGAGGCAGTTGTGCGGGTTGGCCGGAGATGATGACGAGGACGACCTACGCGAGGACGCCACGGAGCTGTTCGGTAGTAACGTTCAAGCTCCCATCGTCCTCGAGCCCTGCGATGATCAAGCAGAGGACGGGGAAGAGAATAACGGCAAGCGATCACGTCCCTCTACCTCGGCAGTGTGGCTTGATTTCAAGAAACTCTTCAAAACAGTGAAAGGTAAGAAGGTCAGGTATGGAGCTAAGTGCATCCATTGCTCTAAGGAATACTCTGGGCTCTCTAGTGGTGGCACTGGTCACCTCACCCGGCATAGGGATAAATGCCCTAGGAGGCATGAAAAAACTTGCATGTCTCAGTCACAGATCTCTTTTAATCCTGATGGTAGTATGCGCAATTGGGAGTACTGCCCTATTGTTGCTCGTACTCAACTGGTTCGATTGCTTGCTAGGCTTGATGTTCCTATCTCTTTGGGAGAATCATATGCATTTGATGAATACATTAGAACTGCTCATAATCCTAAATTTGTTTCAGTCTCTAGGCAAACCACCACTAGAGACATGCTTAAATACTTCTCTGATTGGAAGGTTAAGCTTGTTGAGACTGTTAGTTCTGCTAGTGTTAATTATGTGTGTCTAACCTCTGATATTTGGTCTGGTAATGCCAAAGAGGACTACCTTAGTGTTGTTGCTCACTACATAAACTCTGATTGGCAACTAGAGAAGAGAGTGCTTGGTCTTAGGCTTATTGATTGTTCTTGTTGCATCTGTGCTTGCTGATTATGGTTTGACTGGAAAAGTATTTGCTATTACTTTGGACAATGCATCATCTAATGTATCAGCCATGCAAAAATGTAGACCTGTTCTTTCTAAATATCTTTGTATTGAAGTTGTGGTCAATGCATCATCTAATGATAGTGGTGATTTAGACAATGCAGTTAATTATATGTTCTTGCATCAGCGTTGTGCATGTCACATTATCAATCTGATTGTTAAGGAGGCCCTAACTGCTCTTAAGCCTTTGATTGAAAAAATTAGAATTGCAATATCTTTCTTAAACTCATCTAACCAGAGAATTGCTGCATATAAAAGTTACTGCATTGCCACTGGTGTTAGGCCTAGAAAGTTTCAACTGGACATGGAAGTTAGGTGGAATTCTACATACCTAATGCTTAATCATTTGTTTCCACATAAGGTCTCATTCACTACTTTCATCCATGCTCAATATCCTAGGGCTGAAGGTGGTCAGTTGCTTTTAACTGATGATGACCATTGGGCTATGGCAGAAAAAGTGCTTAAATTTCTTGAACTATTTTATGATGCTATAGTTGCAGGGCGAAAAAGTTGACCGTGGGTGAGGGTTACATGCACCCCAAAGAAGATATCAAAGATTTCAACCAAGACCAGATCCCTGCCAACTATGCTGCCGTGATACTTACATGGTATGCGACCCAATACGAAGAATTTGAAATGGAATATCCAACTGCACAAGGGGTAACGATCCTTGGAGCTGCCATTGGTTCCGAAGTCCTGTGGAACAAGGACGACATAGAGATCATTCTCTCGACGCCGACTTCTACGCCGATGGCGACACCAGCATCACAACCATCCGTTGCCGGATCTTGTCCCCCCGATGATCCGGATCACGGCGACGGCGATGACGAAGGCAATGGCGGGGATGACAAGGGAAGGAAGTCACCCCGAGGCACAAGCCCTCACCCTCGTTCTCCTCCTCCAACAACAAGTCCACCTCCACCTCCCGATAGTCTGTCTAAGGGCACAAGCAAAGGACCGGGAGGCACGGAGGAACCGGGGGCAAAGACACCACCTGCTGCCATTGCGAGCACAAGCCACTGTCCTCCACCGCCGGCGAAGACTAAAGGCGACCAAGGGCATCTCACATACTCACTTGAGTTCGAAAGGTATGGTAGCGGCGAGCATAATTTGCTAATAACTTTTCTTTGCCATAATATGGTACTAACATTTCTATCCCAGGCCGAGATCACCTTTCCATCTATTTCCTGAATCGGATGACTGCCCCGGCCATTACGAGCATGGGAAGTTCATGATAACCAAGGCCCAGCTCGTCGACGAGGAAAGGTGGGAGACAAGGAGGTTTCATCTCTGGTACATGGAAGCGGCAAAAGCTGGCCTACATGGTTTTCTAGTCAAGGTTGTGGCGGAGTACTTCCACTTGCCCGGCAACGATGTAGAACTCCCCGTGGACTTCCACGACATGTACAGACTACTACGGGAACAAGACCTTGACATCGCCCAAGTCACCTTGTTCTCTATGTAAGTGATGAATTGCGAGTTTCACATATCACCTACCTTTGAATCGGTCAAGACTACTTATATATGCCACGATGGCTTGTCCTTGCAGGTTGATGGCCTATATATCCAAGGAACTAAAACTTGATGTTATCTATCTATCTCCAATGCATATTGCTCAAAGAGTCATCATTGGTTACCACCTAGATGACAATCATCCAACCATGAAAGACTTGACCAAGCGACAGAGAGAGGCGCACAGGAAGAAATTGATGGACAATGAGAAGTTGAACATTTCAAGGTACATACTAGGAGCAATGAAGAAGATCAGGAGAAATGGGTGTATCGTAGCTGCCTACCACTTTGGGTAAGTCAAAGACATGCCTGTAGAGATAAGTGGGTAGCTAGCTAGTATTATTATTTCTCATTGTAACCTGTATTTTGTTTCAATGGCGCAGCCAAGGCCTCGAGGGTCACTGGGTTGCATTTATCATCTATCCTCAGGATGGCAGGGCCTGCGTATTTGATTCGTTGAGAATGCCAAACTTAAAAGGGTACAAGGCCTTTGAAGATTGCCTCAGAGTGTAAGTGACTGAACTGTCTTCTCATATGCGTTCTAATGCCCTGCCTAATACTAGTACATTTCGTATAGCGCTTATAAGGAGTACGTGAAGGATCCTGAATGCTATGATCGAAGAACAGAGAATTTTAAGGCTAAGCATAAGAACCGCATCAAAATCAGACGCAACTTTCCGGTAAGTATTTGAAAGGTTTAATTGTGCTTTCTGTTCATAAGCGTTCTAATGCCTGTATTCTAATGCTTGTGTATCGATCATGCAGTGTGCCAAACAACCGGTAGGATCACAAACCTGTGGCTTCTACGTCTGTGAGTACCTGAGGGAGTGCAAGCAGTACAGCAGCAGTTGGAGGGTGCTCAAGAATGGATTGAACTGGTGGAGAGACGTGCAGAGCACCCAACACTCCTTCAAGCAGACAAAGGCGGACATATGTAAGTTTGTCTTAGACAAATGCGTGCTTGAAGGGAGCACGTTCTTCAATGAGAACAGCCAGCTAGCAATTTTACCGGAGTACGAGAGGCTGAGGAAATGGCCCATGATGATGCGTCCGCAAGATTACTCCTTAGGGCATGTATAACGACTTTAATATGTAAATGTAATGAATTAACGATGACAAGAACGACTAAGTGAATGTATATATATGTATATTATCTCATGTGTAATGCCTGCATACTTTTTAAGTTTAATCTGTGAAATCTGGATGTGATTTGAATTTGAATTTGAATTTAATTATATGCTGCTATATTTTTTTTAATTCAGGAAATAATTTACCGAGGCGGGCAAATAATAATGCCCGCCACGGCTAACTAACATAACCGCGGCGGGCGGTGTACCATGTCCGCCGCGGTAAAATAATTTACCGCGGCGGGCGGTTCAACGTGACCGCCGTGGTAAAAGTATATTTACCGCGGCGGGCACGTTACACCGCCCGCCGCGGTAAATAGGTTAACCGCGGCGGGCAAAGCCGCCCGCCGCGGTTAAGCCACGATTTACCATGGCCTCTAGGCCGCGGCGGACAGCTTTGCCCGCCGCGGAAAATCAAAAACGCCCGCCTCCATTAAAGTTTGTGTAGTAGTGTGATGACTATTGGACTATGGCAGAAAAAGTGCTTAAATTTCTTGAACTATTTTATGATGCTATAGTTGCATTGTCTGGTGTGTACTATCCTACATCTCCACTCATGATTCATTATCTTGTTAAGATTGCTATGCACCTAAAGAATTACGCTAATGATAATCAAATCAGACCTGTGGTTCAACCTATGATAGACAAATATAATAAATACTGGAGGGACATACCTTTGCTTTATTCTTTTGCATTCATCCTGGTCCCCAGAGCTAAAATGAAAGGTTTTATTAGAGTGCTTAGGAGGTTGGGTACCCTTACTAGTATAGATTATAGTGCTTACCGGGTTGGCACTAGAGATCGACTTACTGATGTCTACAATAAGTATGAGGAGAAATATGGAGGTGTTAGGTTGAGGAGGACTGCCCCTCCTAACCTATCTGGTAAAAAAAGGTCTGCTTGGGATGAAATTTATGATGATGATAGTGATGTTGGTGGTGGTGGTGGTATGCATACTGCAGCTGCTACTCTTTGATAAGTTCTTTGATTCTGAACAGTTTGTGATTCTGATCAGTTTGTGTGACTCTTTGATTCTGATCAGTTTGTGATTCTGAACATTCAGACTTTGTGATTCTGATTAGTTTGAAGTGTTGATCACTTATAGTGCCAGTGCCGGCATGGGCACTGCTGGGCCGCCGTGCCCAGTGACACGGCACGGCATGGCTAATACCTGATAGTGACGTGCCTGGGCCGACACAGCGGCCCGGCGGCACTAACAGGCACGTCACGACTAGTCTACCGTGCCGCATAGTGCCGTGCCTGACCAGGCCATGCCTGGCCGTGCCCGTGCTAATGTCGTGCCGTGCGACCCGTTTGGTCAACTATATGTATGACTAAAACAAGCCCGGGCTTGGTACTCATGCTTTTGTAGTAAGCTACGAAGCCTTGGTTTTATTCCCTCCAAGGCCGATACATCTCTCTTCTTCTACAGAAAAGGAAATCATGTTATCTTCATGCTTGTTTATGTTGACGATATCATTACGGTCAGCTCCTCGCAGGAAGTAATTGATGCCCTCCTACGGGATCTAGAGAAGGAATTTGCCATCAAGGAACTCAGTGAGTAACATTATTTTTTGGGCATTCAAGTTCATAGAAAAAAAGGGGTGAGTTGTTGCTAACCCATGAACGGTATGCACCTGAAGAGAGTTAATATGCAGCCATGAAAGCCATTTAAGACACCACTTTGTGCTACTGAAAAATTATCTGTTACTAGTGGATCAAAATTGGGAATAGATATTTGGAGCTCTTCAGTACCTAACTCTGACTCGACCAGATCTGTCTTTCTTAGTTAACAAAGTGTGTCAGTTCCTTCACTCTCCTACACTGTTCATTGGGAAGCAGTTAAGAGGATTCTGAGATATGTGCAAGGAACCATGGGCTTGGGTATAAAAATTAGAAAGGCTAACTCAATGCTTGTGAGTGCCTTTTCAGATGCAGATTGGGCTGGATGCCCAGATGATAGAATATAAATCGGTTGCCAATGCTTCAGCTAGGGTAATGTGGATACAAAAACTACTTGATGAATTAGGTATTCCTCATCCTCACGCGGCTTGTTTGTGGTGTGATAACATTGGCACCAAGTATCTTTCAGCTAATCCTATTTTTCATGCTCGGACAAAACACATTGAAATTGATTTTTATTTTGTGATAGAACAAGTTGCAGCTAAGGATGGCAATGGGGCGGGTGGAGCATTCGTGGACCCGTACCCGAGACCTGACAACAAAACCCGAACCCGCCCCGAACCCTATTACGGGGGAAATTGCTATGTACCGATATGTACACTACGTTTAGGCACATAGCAAAAAAATGACTTAAAATTTGGAGCGTAGGAAACAGTCAATTTGTTAGACGTATTTGACAAATTAAACAAGTATCCATGTTCACTTATTTTGACCCCAAAAATTATCGTGTCAATTTAAAATGGAAAAATAAATCACTACCATTTTAAAAATAAACAAAAACCCACATATGTCTTATTATTACTAATTGTTAATTGGAGGTATCGAACATAGTTTTGACGTTAATCCACACAACAACGTTAATCCACACAACAGGCACTAGACAAAACCATAGTTCCTTAAATGCTCACAAAAATCTGAAAAGGTGGGACATGAATTCAATAGATGCTAATCACCATTAGTGATAATAGCCACTAGATCTAATATGTTTACCTGCTACTATGAAAAATAATATAAAGTTACCTCCTAAATTGCATCTAAATTATCCGCATTATACATTGTTGCAATTTGTAAGAGAAATCACTAGGATTTGAACCTTGTTGTTAGAGTTTAGTCCTTTTTTAACTTTGGTAGATGATGGTCCTAAGCCGTGGTGGCGAGGTAGAATCTTACCAACTAAAGTTATTGGCACACATAACATTGGATTGCTTTAGTTAGTTGATTTCATAGTTGACCACTCCTTTTGGGATTCTAAGCAAAACACAACTTTGTGGCATGATTTGGGCAATGGTTCTATGGAGATAAAATCTGATGCACATCTGTTTGAGTCATTCTAATCAATTTAGAGAAAGGATTAATGCTAAATGCCCATATAATTGATTTTTTAACAAGTCAGCAGGGAAGCTCCCTACCTATTTTTCATTTTCATTTTCATAAGATGGAAGTACAAATATTTACAGGTTACAAGGCAACTTGGCCCAAAAGAAAAGAGTAAAACATCATAAAAGACTCCCTCCACCATTCCAGAAGATTGCCCTTGCTTGGTGTTGGTATTTCTTAACACAAACAGAAAGATTCCGCAAGCGCACGGAATTACCGTTGTAGCTTTCACCTGAAAGTATTCAGGGTATTGTATTTTCCACAAGGAACAGAGGTATTTCGTCTAGCTAGTTCATCCAAGGACAATACAAGGGATAAAGTTGGAAAGGGTAGAGATGGATTCCTATGGATTTTGGGTCTTATGGAATGATAAACTCTACTTTCACTTGCTTACTTCGGGCACCGGGTTGCAACTGGTCTGCCAGTCGATGCTGGCCTATGGCTCTATGTTGAACCCGAACGTGGGGGATTACAAGGGATGGACAGGGCTGTTGCCACCTGCCGCCTACCCCTCCACCATGGGGACGAGGCAAACAAAGGTAGCCTCTAGCCTAGACACCATGTCTACGCTATCAACTACTAATCTAGCATCGCGCAGGGTTATCCATCTTTATCAAGGCCCTTTACTAGAGTATCCGCTATGAGAACGGACGACGAACCCACAAACAAGTAAGAGTAAAGATTAACTAATCAAAAGACTTAATGCCATAAGAAACCTGAACACTTACTTAGCGAATATTCTATCGAGGTACAAGTGTTCGCCGAGGTACAAGTTTGGGGAGATACCGACAAGTTTGGCTCTTCCCCATACTCTCCCAAACCAAATCTACTAGGTAGCTAGGGCCTAGACCCTTTGGAATGGTGCTCTTGTGGTGTAGCTCTTGCTCCTTGGTGTGTTGTTGTTATGAGGGGGAGAGGTCCTCCTTTTATAGGTGGAGAGGAGGGGGTCCTTGGAAATATGCTTGATCCCCATATGGAAGAAGCAAAAACTGACCTCAAACCGTCATTTAGGTATATTGAATCTATTGACACTAAAATTTGGTTTGAAAAAGGAAGGACCCTGAGATCTAAATTCATCAGGAGAAAGTTGGGATATTCACCAAAGATCGGCTAGCCAAATTGCCATCAAAATGAAGATGACATCGACATTCCAGGGGAGTGGGACCTATTGGCAGGATCAACAAGGCACGGAGCAAGAAGACACGTTGGACTCCATAGAAGGGAAAGATTGGAGTCCAAGTTATCTTAGATTAGGAAGTCTATATTTTCTTTTCCAAGTTTGTAACTAGTCCTATTCTACCAGGACTCGTATTCAAGCCTTGGGTATAAATATTGAACCCCGGCCATTGTAATAGACATCTCCAACGATCAACACAAACCAATACCTTTACTTTTCGGCTCACGCCACCCCTTAGGAGTAGGAGTAGACTAGATTTCGATGAGTTCTTCGGCAAGCAGGGCTATCCTCGGTTAGGTCCGATCTTTGGTTTGTCTGTAAGTATCCATCATGACTTATATTGTGTTTGTAAGGCTGCCCTTGGTTAAGTCTGATCTCTTACAAGCTTGGTATAAGTTAGTTATCATCAGTTGATTATAAGGCTGCCCTCGATTAAGTCTGATCTCTTGCAATTAATGATAGTTATCTTTGGTTCTTATTAAAATCCACATGGCTGCCCTCGGTTAAGTCTGATCTCGTACGAATTTTGATTCAAACCCCCTGCCCGGTTAAGATTGAATTAGATCGGTTTTGTATCATTTTAAATCATCATCTTGTCGCTTTGCATTTCTCATATCCTGCTTTGATGATGGTTCTTACTAGTCTAGCACTTCTAATCCAATCTTGATCGAAGATAGCGTTTGGTCAAGGGCATGTTTAGCCCTAGGTAAGGCTTGCTAGTTGATGAGATCTGGTCTAGAAGTGTTTTTATGGCTGCATCGGTTAGGTCTGACCCCCACTGCTAGCATCATAGATTAGAAATCACCAAGTAGTAAGCCTTGCTTATGGCCAAGCATAGTCTTTGGTTGCATGCTTTGTCTGCATCAGCTATTTAGCCAATCGCATGAGCTCCCACGATCAAAGTATGTTCCTGTGATCTCGTTAAGCGTTTATAGATCTATATGCTTTGAAGGTTTAATTTGTTATCCTTATTATGGCTGCATCGGTTAGGTCTGAACCCCACTGATAAAGATATTAGATTGGATCTGATAGGCGTATGGGTTTATACACGTCTAATGGTTGAGTGGTTGCATGCTATGACCCTTCTTTCGCTGGAATCGTCTATTTAGCCGATAGCTTGACTTTTGAGAATATATATTGGCTATCTACATTGTTTTTACTTGTTTTTATCTTGGTTAAAAGCTAGTATGTTTCTCAATCAAATCATATGCTTTCACGCCTATCTTTTTACATCTTTCACATGCTTTCATGATAATCAGCAGGTTAGATATATGTAATTAAGTAACAGATGATTGTTGATATGCTTATTTTGCTTATCATACATCATGAACATGCTGGATATCTACTCCCTAGTTGATAGCCTTGTCTTACTGGCCACACATTTGAAATTGTCTGGATAAACAACCGGCATGTTCCACCTTAAATAACTAATCAATCTTGCTCACTTGTCAATTGCAGGTCAAATTGACTAGCACGCCCCCAAGGTCATGACCGTCCGGTTTGGTGGTGCCCTTCCTAAGCCTGGAGAGAAAGCTTGGGATCTACTCCGCGCGGCCTCTCCCCGGCGTTGATCACTATATTCTCGGTGTTGAATTTTTAGTGTCAACACAGGTCTGGCATGCATGGTGGGACCACAATTGTTTGATCAGAAGCTGACCATAGTTGTTAACATAGAAAACAACAATGCTAAACTCAAGGTCAACCTTGAAGACTTGCCTGATGACCAAAAGGCGCTCATTGAGCAAGTAGTAGAGGAATTCAAAGAGAAGTGCCTGCTATCTTACAACAGGATGCACGAATCAGTCGTCCAGAAGACTCCGCTGCCAAGAGTTCTCCTGCATGGATAGAGCGATCTAGATGAAGAAGCTAAAGCTAGACTTGCCGCCCAGATGATCCACAAGACTGTCAATGAAGTCATTACAAATCACAATCAGATGCTTGACAATACGGTTGGCAATGTTATGAAGATAGTTTTCTTTGGGGGGCCAGTTGATCAAACGGGACCAGCATACTTCAATGGCTTCAACCCTTTGGCTGTGGGAAGCAATGTGACTAGCTCTAGTCAATAGCCAAACAGTGGGTAGTATTAGCAGCCACCAGTGCAGCAACCTTCAGGAGGTCAAGCCCTAGACCCTCATGTTCAGCTAACTATAGGGGGGCAAGTGCCAACCCCACCAACAGTAGGGGGCAAGGTCAAGGTCAGATGATAGGGAGGCAACCACCAGCTCAGCAATCTCTAAGTGCCCCTGTCACACAGATGAATCAGCTTCCAATTGGACAAAACCAAGTTTATTCAGTCCAGTAGCCAACCTCGCCGATTAGTCAACATGTTGTGCAACGGTCGTCTCAGGGAAAGTTCACTACTTCCTATTAGACACCTCAGTCGGCCTATAAAATTGCTCCGTCAGTACAATGGATCACCAAGGATGTCGGTCCTAACTTCTTCAATAGTCGGTTACAAGGATATACCAGTCACAAGGCCTAGATCAACTATCCAGAAGGTTATCATCCAATTTCTGATGCCAGCACATACGAGATGATGCCACACCCTAGGTATCAGAATCCTTATAACTACAACATTCAATAGCTTCAAACTTAGGGACAGCAGCTACAAGTTCAAGGATAACAGTCTTAGGATCAGGGTCAACAAGCTCAAGCACAAGGATCTCAAGCCTAGGCCCAAGGATAGCTAAGATAGAAAGTCGTTAGCATGGAGCTAATGAATTCACCAATAGGATAGTTGCTATGATGCAAAGCCAGTTTGGTCTCAAGCCTAAAGGGCAAGTTGGCTCCTACCAGCGCCCATACCCTGCTTGGTATGATATTGTGCAGCTCCCTCCACGCTATAGGGTCCCAGACTTCTCAAAATTTACCAGGGTAGACGAGATGACAACCGTGGAACATATCAGCTGCTATCTCGTTCAGCTCGGAGATGCATCTATTGAGGAGGCACATAAAGTTTGGTTCTTCCCTTTGTCCCTCTCTGGACCGACCTTCAGTTGGTTTTCTTTGCTCGAACCAAACTCCATCACTGGGTGGGCCGATCTAGAAAACAAGTTCCATGCATACTGTCGGTGCAGAAAGTGACCAACACGTAAATATTTGTAGTTTTGTCATACATTGTGATCGGATGTGGCCTAGCACTCAATGACACAGGGTTTATACTAGTTCCGGCAATGTGCCCTACGTCTAGTTTGAGTTGGTCGGTGACTTTATTCCTGAGCCTAGGTGCTCGAAGTTTGTTGTGGGGTTACAAACAAGAGGGAGAAAGATGGGGAGTGCAAGAGGTCTGGTCGGACACCGGACCGAAAGGCCGAGAGTGACTAGAGCTCCTACGTGTGCTAAGTATTCAAGCGTATGCTCCGTGTAGCTTTAGAGTGTCTAAAGCTAGCAGAGGGTGAATCGATCGTTTGTTGTTCAGATCATCGGAGAGTCCTCCCTATTGGGAGAGAGTGCATCCCCTTTTATAGATGAAGGGGATGGCCTTACGCGTGAGAGAGAGAGAGAGTATGTCTAATAAGTCTTGTTGCCCATGCTGTCGGGTACAAGATAATTGTGGGCACCCACAACACTATTTATGCCAGACGCATGTGGGAGATTTTACCACATTCACCATGTATGTTAAACGACTCCGCCCACAACACTGTTGATGCCCAAAGGCATGTGGGGAGTTTTACCTTGTTCGCCTGGTATGGGAATTGATGGCGCCCATAACACTATAGGGCAAAACGTCGGCGCCCACAACACTGTTTGTGTTCTAACATGCCTGGAAGGTTGCAGGGCACCCTTTCGACATGCCCTGTCAGTACTGTCCTACAGATGTACAGGGTATGGTCCTTGGTATTGTGGTTGACTTGAGCGTTCTGCCTTACTTGCTCTGGCCATTTCTTGGGTCCTCACCGAGCAGGCGTCCCCGGTCGGTTGGTCCCAATCGGCTCTGACTACGCCAGTCAGAGAAGAGCAGTAAGCAGAGGTTCGATGCATCCCCGGTCGAAGTCAGAAGCGAGTGTCATTCCTCCTTGGCCAAGCCTTCTGGTCAGAGAGGTGGGCCACAGTCAGAAGCGAGTGTCGTTCCTCCTTGGCCAGGCCTTCCGTTCAAAGACGTGGGTCAGAGTCAGAAGTGGTGTTGGCTAGGCCTTCTGGCCAGAGAGGCGGGCTGGAGTCAGAAGTGGCGTTGGCCAGGCCTTCTGGTCAGAAAGGCAGACCGAAGTCAAAAGCGAGTGTTGTTCCTCCTTGGCTAGGCCTTTTGGTCAGAGAGGTAGGCTAGAGTCGGAAGCGAGCGTCGTTCCTCTTTGGCCAGCCCTTTCGGTCAGAGACTGGATCGCCCTTCTAGCCTATCATTTAGGTATTTTAGGTAGGCCTAGGAGTTGTGCGTCGTTTACAATGTTGTCTGCTGGGCCGAGCTTTTGCTAGGAAGTAGGTCCATGAGAGACCCTAGGTTTACGAACCCGACAGGAGCCCCTGAGCCCCCGGGCGATTTGGGTAGAATCATCTAGGGGGTTTTTGTCTTGATAGCGGGTACGCACGAGCACACCCGTGGGTGTAGCCCCCAAGCCCCTAGGTGATTTGGCTAGAATCGTCTGTGGGGTTTTTCATGTTTCTAGTGTGCGTGAGTGTGTGCACCTTGGTGGGTGTAGCCTCCCCTTTCTAGTTTCTGACCCATCATTTCCAGGAGAGCGGTCCTAGGTGTTTGGTCGTGGCCAAGGGACTAGGCGAAATGATGTCGTCAATCAGGGCGTCAGGCGTGTCGAGGGTTCAGGCGAGTCGAAGTCATAGATCCAGGGATCAAGCGAGTTAGAGTCACCAACGAAGGCATCGGGCGCGCCAAGGGATCGAACGAGATGGTCTCGTGGATCCAGGCGTTAGATGTAGTCGAGGGATAGCCAAGGGTGAATCAAAGGCACGGATCTTGGCGTCGGGTGCATCGAGGGATTGGGCGAGTCGGAGTCACGGATCTAGGCATCGGGCGTGCTGAGGGATCGGGTGAGTCGGAGTTGTGGATCCAAGCGTCGGGTGCGCCGAGGGATCGGGCGAGTCAGAGTCGTGGATCCAGGCGCTGGGTGCACCGAGGGATCGGGCGAGTTAGAGTCATGGATCTAGGCGTAGCTGAGGCCATGCTGAGGTGTTGGGCATCCCGAGCTCCTGAGCCCCATTGGGCTCAGAAGGGGTTGGTTGAGTTTCATGCGTTACCCCGTCTGCAGTTTCTGCAACTGGAGGGGTAAGCTAATGTCGCTTGCCTCAATGGCTCGAGTGACGCGCTCGGTGAGCTCGCTAACAGGCACGTTCAAGTGAAATTTGGGTCTGTCGTTCATGACGGGGTCAGCATAGCCCTCATGTCGCATTCCACTACTCCTTAACCCGTGTCCCGGTAGATGCCTGGGTTGTTTTGGAGACCGACCCGGGTGGCCCGCTGGCCTCCCCTCGATGGAGATTCTATGGGCATGGCTCGAGAATAGGATCGAACGAGAAGGTTGAGATGACCCTGTCCACTTCAGAGCAGACTGGGCGAGGGCCGCTGGGGCTCATCTGCATTTTCTCGCATAGCTCTATTTAACGCGAGGCGGCCTCGAGCCATTCATGGGCTGGCCTTCAAACCCCAGTCAGTCGTTACTCATGTTGAATGAGGCAACTGCCACTTCGTGACGCAACACGGAGCGTTGTGATGCATTTAACTGCATATGCGATGCTTCGAATGTATGGGCTGAATGAATGCGTGCATGGATGTATGAATGATAGTAGATGAATGAATGATCATATAAAGAAATAGTGGGGGTTGGTAATGTTACCTTGATGACTCGAGTGATGGGGTTTGAGGAGCTCCTATCGGATATGTCCGACTGGGATCTGCGCTCGTCATTCGTGATGGAGTCAGCATGGCCCACATGGGGTGACCCTCTGCTCCTTACCTGTCTCTTGGCGTTTGCCTGAGCCGTCTGATCAACTCAGGAAGCCCATTGGTCTCTCTTGGGTAGAGGTCCCATCATTGGGCCCTTTCCAAGTCTTTCCTAGGAAGGCGGAGGGCCACCTGCTTGCGGCTGTGCCTTGTTTCCCATGCCCGGCGTGCGGTAGTGGTGGGCCATGCCTAGGCCACATCCCGTCTAACTAGGCACCGTCTTGTCAGGCGGGCACCATCCCATCAGTCAGGGCACGTCCCACCGCATCCTATCCGCATTGAATAGGGGAAGAGAGAGAGTTTTTTGCCCCAATCCCTCGCCTTTCCCCAACTGTTGCGCCTTCTCCTTAAATAGGGGAAGGGAGGGGGCTTTCGTCCCTTTCCTTCGCCTATTCCCCATCTGCCGCCTCTTCTCCTTCTTCCTTCTCGCCAAGAGCATTTGAGTACCATGGCGGTTCCTAGGAGAAAAAGGGTAGAGCGAGGGAGAGGAGAAACTCATAGATCCGTTTGCGAATCCGAAGCGCAATGTCGAGCTAGAGGTCATCCGTTGTGTGTGAGTCGATGTTGGCCGCCTTCACCGAGAAGGGGGTGCTGCCACCGAAGGAGGTGGCATACTGGAGGGCTCCCATGGGGGAGGCTGTCCTGTGGCCTCAAGCTGGTGAGGTCGTCTCCTTCCTCGCCTTCCATGAGCATGTAACACCCTAAAATTTGCCTCTTTTGAAATAGAGCTAAAATGATTTTTTATGAATTTTTGTGCACATGAAATATAGGAAAATAAAATTTTTCATTAATTTAAAATTCATCATAAGGTTTAGCAACTGGTTGTGCATACATGTTGGTGCATAAAGTTTATTGTGATCAGTGGTGTTGATCCAAAACTCCAAAGTAATTTGGAATGTTTTTGAAAAGGGTTTGAAATTGGCTTTGAAATAAAAGAAAAGAAAGAAAAGAAAATTAGAAAATAAAAGTATTTTCAAAGTTGTAAAGTTTATCTTGGAAAGCCTAACAAAATTGGCCATTTTTATTTGAATAGGGAAGTATTTTTGAAACTATACTTGAATTTGATTCGAATTTGGCTTAGAAATGAAAACTAGAAATGGAAAGGATTTGATTTTGAAAAAAATTGCTTTTCTTCCTTTTCAGCCCAGCCCTAGAACCAGCCCGCTCTTTTCCTCCTCCCCTTGGCCTGCTCCGCTCCCCTCCCTCGCCTGGCCACTGGCGGCACAGTCCTCGTGCCTCCCCTTTCTTCCCTTCCTCCCGCGCACAACCCGCTCCGCACTGGCCCACTCGAAGGCCTGCTCCGCGCCCCTTCCACCGCACCACATGCGCGCGTGGCCTAGCTCTGCACCTTGGTCCGCTTGGCCTTCAGCGCCCATGGCCATGCCTCGTCCACTCCCTTCTCCCTTCTCTCACTACGCTACTAGCCCACCCGTCAGTCGACCACGTCCCCTTCCTTCCCCTCCCTTTCCTTTTCTTCCCTGAGCGCTCCTTTCCTTCCCAGCCGCCCGGCGATGGCGCTGCAAGTATGGCAAGTCGCCGGTGCCACGCCCGTATGGTAAGCGGCCAATTCTGCCCGTGTCCCACTCCCCTTCTAGCTACAGCACCCCGCCTGGCCTACAAAACCCAAGTTTGACCCCTCCTTCTCCCTTTTCTCCGACCGCCCCAGACGAAAGGGTAAATCACGACTCACAGTGAAAGTGTATAACCTTTGTAGAGTGTAAAACTATTATAACAGCCATGCTCACAAGCATGAGTGGCCTTGTAACCCTTATGGAATAGAGATGATCACTAATGATTAATTGTTTATGCTATTCATTATTCATGTTTACCTGATCATGTGGTTTTGAGCTTATGATAAATTCGTTGCTACTCAAATGCTTAAAAAGATTACCTATTAAAAGCTAATCGCAGTAAACCAGTGTCAACCTTTTGAGCCTCATGAACCCCATGTTATGTTGCTAAGTACGATATGTACTTACGCTTGCTTTACTTCTCTATACTTTGGATAAAAATCTCGGATGGGTACCAGATTGCCAGTCTGAAGGAGTTAGTCTTGTGGTCAACCAGTCTGTTGTCCCTACAGATTTGGAGTCTTCACCTAAAGATTGAAGTTACCTTGTCCGCTGTCTATACTCTAAGGTTATATTCTTTATACTAATACGTTATGTATTTAAGCATTGTCTATTGATATTACCCTTATTTGTGGCTATATGTGAGATTTGACTTCCTGGGTTCACATATAGTGTGTATCTGGTTTTGTCTTTAAAACCGGGTGCTATAAAGTGGTATCAGAGCAATGCTGACTGTAGGACCAAGCCTAGATAGAACTAGACGTTTTAGCATGCTTTCATCTTTGCTTAGTTCTTGTTTTCTCTCCAACCTTGTTATTTGCTAAAAGTTATGCTCACTTCGGCCTCTGTCTGTTATGAAAACTTTGTCTCTATTCTTAATCCTCTCTCTTCGTTTATATAGATGGGTTGTAATGAGGAGACCATCAGCATCAGAGATCAAGAGGACCAAGCTACGTTGTCCTTGATTGCATTCGATAAGGAGAAGCTTGTAGCTATGCAACAACAAGCACCAGAAGGAATGACTCAACCTAGAAGTTTTCAACAGTGCTTGCCACAAAGTCAAACCAACATACCAAAGGGACCAGTGAAGAAACAAGTAGCAGAAGCTTGGAAGAATATGAAGTCCAATGAAGATGTTGGAAGGATGGCACATGGATGCCAGGATCAACCACAACAGAAGCAAGAACAGAAGGTCCAGAAGAAATAGGAGCAAGGAAGTAAAGTAAAGAGAAACTACATCCAAGGAAAATTGAATAATATGGATATGATTACTACTCATGGAGCTAAGGAGGTTGTGTATGGTTTCATTCTAGTAAACTCAGCTCCCGCCACAGTGTTGTTTGACCCTAGAGCTTCACATTTGTTTATCTCTAGCCAATATGTAGAAGATCCTAAGATAATTATGCTTCCGATAAGGAACCCAGTGATGATTAACTATCTAGGAGGTGAAGTGAAGGCAGACCACATATGCCCAAGAGTTAGTCTTGACATAAAGGGGGTAAACTTCATGGCAAACCTTATCATTTTGGAGTCAATGAAAATTGATGTTATCCTAGGACAGGGATGGTTATCTGCTTGTAAAGGAGTGATTAAGCATTGCCCAACGTTTGGTTCTTCTAACAACACCGTTAGGAGAAAGAATTGAGTATGAAGGTATTCAACTTGTACCTGAGGACAATGTGGAAAAGAAGAGAAAGGAGGTCTCACCAGAGTCAGAATTGGGAAGCAATCAATATTCGAGTTCTACTACATTGTCACGTCCAGCTCCAATCCCTGGTCAGATAAACTCAGACTCTAAAGAATTAAAAGTTTCTCAAGCTAAGATTACTCCACTCTTTCCACATGAGGTATGCATAGATGGGTGGATGAGCACCTATAAGGAGTTTCAACCCCAAAAGATCAAGCGAGCAAGAAAGCGGTCCAGTCAAACAAAGATGAACCTTCAGAGTCAGCAAGCTGACAACTCACGAAGCAACAATTCTATGGAGTATGACATCACAAAGGATCCAACTAAGAGAAAGTGTTATCATTGCCAGCAGGAAGGACATTATGTTAAATCTTGCCCACAGAAGAATCAACAATTACCCATGGAAGTAGCCAGAGTCAGATCACTACCGGACTGCCACCAAAAAGTGTTAGTGATACCCAACCCGAAAGATGCATTCGGTGAGAGTGACTAATGAAGAAGTCATGCTAGACTACCCGAGAACCTTAGTTAAGGAATAGGAGTTTGTGCCCTTTATGCAATAAAAACGATAGTATCGCAAGTTGAGTCAATGATTGAGATGTGCACTTTTATTGCTTGTTGAACTGTCATTATGCTTATGATTGTTTTGAATCTTTGTAATGATTGCAATGATCTTGTGGGGTTTCCCACAATTTCATTTAGTTTATAGGCCTAAGGTATAAGGATAAGTGCAATAGATAGATGGGTTATGGTTTTCTTCTATTTCCCATATCCTGTCTTTTCGAAGCAGTCTGCACCCTTCGGCTTATATCTCTGATTTCTAACGATAAAAAATCATGAGAAAATTCTGTACAACAGTAGACATCAACATCTTTCTCTGACCGTAAGAACCGTCCTTATAGCCATTATGGTTTGGGAGTTATGAAAATCACAAGATGATGCATCTGTGCTGTCTGAAAACCTGGAGTAGTTTCTGTTGTGCACAGTTTTGACCAAGTGAACTGTAGAATTCGGAAAAGTATTCTATAAGGAAGTTGTGGAGAATTTAATAAGATTTCCAACGGTGTGAGCTACAACTTCATTGGATTAATAGAATGGGAGTTATAGCTATCTTACCACATTGCTGTTTTTCTGCTTGTGAGGAAATTCAGATTTCTTGTCCTTGCCCATATACAAGAGTATCATTGGGATGACAGAACATCTTGATACTAGTAAGCTCATCTGAAGAAGGTGCAAGCTACCCTTCTTGTGTCCCCTAGTTTATCTTTTCTTAAGGGGGGTAGCCAAGTTGAAGAATTTGCAAGATGAAGTGTCCTACGTTCTAGTTTGCGCAGCGGAAGCGTGGTGATACCCAAAGATGCAAGAGAAACTCAGAGTTTCAATGAAGTTTGGTTAGAAGTTCAAGAAAGGTTTATCCAAGATCATAAAGATTTTGGTAGAGCTACTGGAGAAGCTTATAAATTAGTTTGGATCAAGAAACCTCAGGTAATTGTTTGAAGGAATCCAAGAAGAGGTTGAAGTAAAACCTAGGTATTAGCTTTGTCAGATCAGGACAAGAGCTTTATATCCACTATGATGCACCTTATCAAGGTGTGGGATGTGTACTTATACGAGAAGAAAAGTAGTGGCTTATTCAATAAGTAAACTAAGGAACCTTGAGTTGAACTACCTAACATGTTATCTGGAGTTATCCATTGTGAAGCATGGAAGTACTATCTTCTTAAAAGTAAAAGTGACATCTAGGAGGATCACAAGAATATATAGGACATCTTCACCAAGTTGGTCTTGAGCTTGTGATAACCTCGTTGGAATGAGATTGATTATGACTCGGAAAAGTGCTATCACTTTGAGAAGCAAAGTCATGGCCGATGCCCTTAGCAACGGAGAATTGTGCTAAGAAGGTCCGGGTGACACCAAGGATTAAGAGTTGTATTCCCAGTTCGAGCAACTTAATCGGGATCATTAATGTTTTGAAGATTGGTGGTAGATTCTCTTTCGGACCAAGAAGATAAGGAAGCTCTGTTGGAAGGTGAACATATGAGGAAAGAGAATTATGGCCTAGTAATTAGGGTTACCTGAGAGTTGTTCAAGGTACCTATCAAAATTTTGGAATTAGTTAGGCAAATTACTTGGAGTAAGGGCAACAGGTATGCAAAGTAAAGTGGATCTTTATCAAGACGATGGAACTGCACGAGGAAGTAAAGAAGAATTCAAGGACAGAGTATTCCCATCTCTTAGTCGATGTCTTCCAAATCTCGAGGACGAGATTCATCTTAAGGGGGGTAGAATTGTAACACCCTAAAATTTGCCTCTTTTGAAATAGAGCTAAAATGATTTATTTATGAATTTTTGTGCACATGAAATATAGGAAAATAAAATTCTTCATTAATTTAAAATTCATCATAAGGTTTAGCAACTGATTGTGCATACATGTTGGTGCATAAAGTTTATCATGATGAGTGGTGTTGATCCAAAACTCCTAAGTAATTTGGAATATTTTTTAAAAGGGTTTGAAAATGGCTTTGAAATAAAAGAAAAGAAAATTAGAAAATAAAAGTAATTTCAAAGTTGTAAAGTTTATCTTAGAAAGCCTAACAAAATTGTCCATTTTTATTTGAATAGGAAAGTATTTTTGAAACTATACTTGAATTTGATTTGAATTTGGCTTAGAAATGAAAACTATAAATGGAAAGGATTTGATTTTGAAAAATTGCTTTTCTTCCTTTTCAGCCCAGCCCTAGAACCGGCCCACTCTATTCCTCCTCCCCTTGGCCTACTCCACTCCCCTCCCTCGCCTAGCCGCTGGTGGCCCAGTCCCCATGCCTCCCCTTTCTTCCCTTCCTCCCACGCACAGCCCGCTCCGCACCGGCTTGCTCCGCACCCCTTCCTCCGCACAGCACGCGTGCATGGCCCAGCTCTACGCCCCGGCCCACTCGGCCTTCAACGCCCACGCCCGCGCCCGTCTGCTCCCTTCTCCCTTCTCTCACTACGCTGCTGGCCCACCCGTTAGTCGGCCATGTCCCCTTCCTTCCCCTCCCTTTCCTTTTCTTCCCTGAGCGCTCCTTTCCTTACCAACCCCCAGCGATGGCGCTGCAAGTATGGCAAGTCACTGTCCCGCTCCCCTTCTAGCTGTAGCACCCCACCTGACCTATAAAACCTGAGCTCGACCCCCTCCTTCTCTCTTTTCTCTGACCGCTGCTCGAGCTCACCACTGTCGCCCATAGCCCCGCTGCTTCGGTGCCTAATCGACAACACCGACGTGTCCTGGAGCTCCGCTGCTACCCAACGGTGCCATAGGTACCTCAAATTCTTCGATTTGACCTTCAATTGCCCGGATTCATCTTCACCCGCCCCCTCTTTCTCTCTCCAGCCACCGCCGCCATTGACCCGTGCTGTCAGAGATTTCCCGGACGCCACGCTCCCCTCCTGATGACTCACGGTGAGCTCTCGAACCTCCTCGATCCCTTCACATCACGTTTGGTGCATGGGAGTGTCGTAACGACGAGCTCCTGAGCTGCCGACCATGGCGCCACCACAGGCTGTCATCCCGACGTGTTTTCCTCGCCATACCTTTGGTCGTAATGACTCGTGTAGATGCGCTCGACGTTCTCGTGCCCTCGGCTTGGTCTAGGGTGGCTAGAGTCACCCGTACTAGCGTCACCGGTGAGCTCGGGACATCGACACCCATGGCGCCACCGTCGTGTGCGTCTTCCCCGGCGACCCATTGCCCCCATCACGCCAGCGCTATTAGATCGTCGGTGGATGGCCGAGATCGCGTACCCCTTCGGGGTTACGTAATCGGTCCACCGTGGACCCATGGACTCGGTCGACGACGCCATGTCAGCGCATCCACTGCACGCGTGGTGCACCACGCCAATCGCGTGCTACCATGTGGCGCCCAGTCAGCACCGCGGTCAAGCCATGCATGTTTTGCATATTAGTCCCTACATTTTTCTATAATTAACCCGCAATCCCAATCTGTTCAAAATAATTTCTTTTTAGTCTTGTTTTCATTCGTTTAGGACCCTGTAATTTCCATAAATAGTGCACGCAGTCCAAAATCCTTGAAAATTCATATTTTAATTGTTTTAATTCAATAATGAGTTCGAGTTATTTACAGAAATGCCATTGCACCTTATTTCATGCATAACTTTTGCATTTTAAGTCCGATTTGACCCATTCGAATTGCGTTAGGACCGTATTTACGTTTTCTACATGTTTATACTACTGTTAGGCATGTTTTCAATATTTAAAATTTATGGGCAGATTTAATCTATTATTTAACTAAAGTAAAACTTTTTAAAATCATAACTTATTCATTTTAACTCCGAAATAGTTTGTTCAAGTTGTGTTAGATTCATAGCGACGAGATCTACGCACTAGTAACATTGTTTACTATATTACTATTTCTAAAAAATCATGGTTTAAATCATATCTTGATTAATAATTATGCAACTGGATTTTATAAATAAAATGTGATTTGTTTTACTTCAGTTTTATAATTCAAATCTAAAATTGACTTAATTCAATCTATATTATTTATAAAATATCTTATATATATATATGAATTTATGTAGTTAAAATAAATGAAGCCTATAGTTTTCTTTTCCACGTATAAAGCAAATCTCTCGGTAGTTGTATCGTTTCAACCGTAGCTCCGATTAGTGTGCTTCTCGCGACTGTGTGTTCGTAGCGATGCGTAGAATCATATTTCAAACTCTTTTACTTATTTGTCTATGATTGGTGTATTGTACTGATATAGATGCAATTGTATGCTATGCACATATGTGTATGGATGTTTGTGTGGTGTTCTACGATTACGTCCAGTCGGTGAGATATACGTGGTGAGTCTAGAAGCAGTTCTTGGAAGATTTGGACCAGAAGAAGATCTGATCTGAGTTTAAGGCAAGTATAGCATGGGACCATCCTTGTTACCTATTCACCTTTAATCACTTAATTCATATTGCATGTGTCTATCTTGTTACCTATAAGGATACCCTAGATATTTGATATCTTGTGCCTTGACACTATGGGTGATTATGCATTGGGTAGTATTATGCTAGTGCTCAAGATGAACAGCCATGATCTTGTAACTTGACTAATAGAATATGCAATAAACACTAAAAGATGTTTTTTAGCAACATGGAAATAGGGGGCTAAAGTGTTTATCTACTTTCTAAATGCTCTTAATTCCTCTCCCTAAGGACTTATCTATAAGTGATCATCCAGGACTTACAGTATAGCTGTGAGGGCTATATGGCTCTAGCTTTAGCTCAGTATGAGGACATTTTCTAGGTTGTTAGTGGTTACCTTTATGACACAAGAGGGGGCACTAGTTGGTATGTTTCCTTATCTGCTAGGGTGTGTGTACCATGCCGTGTGCCCACACGTGCCACTCCGAGAGGGGGGCCACATACGGCTAGACGGCTAAAACCTTAGCAGCCCTAACTTGTTAGACAAACCTTTCAAAGGCTTCATAGTGAACCCTGCTGACCTTCCTTGATAGTGGGTCAAAGGGCTGATCACCCTTGGCAAAAGGGTAAATCATGACTCACAGTGAAAGTGTACAACCTCTACAGAGTGTAAAACTATTATAACAGCCGTGCTCATAGACACGAGCGGCCTTGGAACCATTATGGAATAGAGATGATCACTAATGATTAATTGTTTATGCTATTCATTATTCATGTTTACTTGATCATGTGGTTATGGGCTTATGATAAATTCGTTGCTACTAAAGTGCTTAAAAATATGACCTATTAAAAGCTAAACACAGTAAACCAGTGTCAACCTTTTGAGCCTCATGAACCCCCTGTTATGTTGCTAAGTATGATATGTACTTACGCTTGCTTTACTTCTCTATACTTTGGATAAAAATCCTGGATGGGTACCAGATTGCCAGTCTGAAGGAGTTAGGCTTGTGGTCAACCAGTTAGTTGTCCCTGTGGATTTGGGGTCTTCGCTAGAAGATCGAAGTTGTCTTTTCCGCTGTCTATACTCTGAGGTTATATTCTTTATACTAATACGTTATGTATTTAAGCATTGTCTATTGATATTATCCTTATTTGTGGCTATATGTGAGATTTGACTTCCTGGACTCACATATAGTGTGTATCTAGTTTTATCTTTAAACCCAGGTGCTATAGAGTGTGGGCTAGGATACCCTGCGCACTGGTTCTTGCACAGGCTCCTCAATGAGCGGGGCCTAGAGCTACAACACCTCAACCTGACTGGGGTGCTACATATCACCGGCTTCATCACCATCTACGAGGCCTTCCTCAAGATGGAGCCGCACGTGGACTTCTTCCAGTGGCTCTTCTCTGGGCGAGCCTTGTCGGAGGGGGACCCGCCTAGGATCACGGCGGTGGGGGGCTTCACGCTGTAGAAGAAGCCAAGTGCGTCTGGCGCCTACCACGCATACTACCCCTACGACTCCAACCGGGGGTAGCACATGGAGTGGTTTTATATCAGGAACCTGGTGGAGGCGCCATTCCCGTCATTCACCGGTAGAAGGCCGGAGAGGCGGGACAGCTGGTCGTGGGGCCCTTCTAGTCAGCAGAAGAAGTTGGAGGTTATTAGGGTGGAGCTTCAGAAGTTGGTGCAGCAGGGCCTTGATGGGGTGTAGGTGTTCCACACCTTCTTCCGCCATCGGGTCACCCCACTGGCGGAAAGGACGCGGTCGATGTGGATGTACAATGGCCCGATGGACCCTGACCGTGTGTCGCCGGAGGAGTTGGAAAAGGACAAAGTCTGGAGCCGACTGGACCGGGTGCTGCGACTGAGGCCCAAAGAGTCCCTCAATGGAAATCCTGGAGCTCTTCATGCTTCGAAGCTATCCAACCTGGTACATTCTCCTCTCCTTATTTCATGTCCCTTTTAATCCTGCTCTCCTATAATCTTGACTTCAAGTCATCTGTTTCATTAGGACTCGAGCGCTACAAGTCTCGACCACATCTTCCAAAGGGGCCGGAGGGCGTGGCTCGGCAGGCGGCCCTAAAGGAGGTGGTGAACGGCTAGAAAAAGAAGAGAGTTGAGAAAGCTCGGAGGAGGTACCAGAAGGAGTAGGATATTACCCGACGCATGCGGGCTAGGGAGAACAGGAGCGATGTCAAGGTGGAGCTTGAGTCGGAGGACCCCATGGAGATGGGTGACAACATGATCTCCTACGAGGAGGAGAGAGGCTAGGAGGTCATGACTTTAGTGGTGCGTCGCAAGTTTGTGGCCGCGTCTGCCGGCGGTGAGCATGAGGCAGAGAGGCATGGCAATGTTCCCATGGCAAGGAAGCACGCCGCGAGCTCAGACACCATCGACGAGCGAGAGGCGAAGCAAACGCGATCACCACGCTCTTCAGAGGCATCGCTAGCTTTTGTCCCCACCTGCTCTCGGCACGGTGGGGCAGGCCATGCTATCAGAGGAACAGGCTCGCACCTACGCATCGTCGGGGCCAGCGCCAACGCGTGACCCACAATGGGGAGATGCCCCGCTAGCTACTCCGGTCAGCGAGCCCCAAGCCGGAGGTCCCGGTGATTCGTGGGCCGATCGGGAGCCGGCCGGATCGACTCCCCCCCGGTTGAAGTGAGGGGCACGGGTCGCAACCCACGAGTGATCCCTATCTAGCGGGCCTATTGCCGGCAGGTTGGGGCTTCAGAGCCCTAACACTTGCGTCCCGGTATGTATTCTTTGTTTCTTTTTTATCTCATAGTTAAGGTTTTGGAGTGCGACTGACCTGTTCCTTTTGACAGGGGCCAGATGCTGATGGGGTTGAGCATCACCTCGGCTCTCGTGTGGGTGGAGTGGACACCCAGCCTACATCGAGCCATGATGAGCGGCTAGGAGAGCAGGCTGGTGGTGGCGCGTCCTTCCCCTCAAGGGTGGTGCCTTCCTAGCCGGTCACAAGTACGGCGGCGGCGGAGGTGATGGTGGCGATCCTAGCGGTGGCAGAGGCTGGGTTGGAGGTGACCCTAGCGGCCCCTCCCCCACTAGCTGTGGCAGAAGAGGAGAGGGAGACCAGGCTCCCTGCCTCGTCGAGCGAAGGGCCACATGGCTCACCCTCCCGATCAGAGCCAGAGGTGTCGAGGGGGGATGTGGCTAGGCCAGAGGCGGAATGTCCGCTGGCCGGCTGTGAAATTGAGGTATTGGAGGTCTCCTCCGATCGTGAAGTAGGTGACAGAGTGGAGCCATCGGCGCCGTCATAGGAGCTAGTGGTGGTCTAATCGTCGGCTAGGCCTTCTAGCGGGCTGGGGGCGACCGACCTGGTGTGGCCCTGCCCCGAGAACCTGAGGAAGGTTCGGTTCATCCTTTGAGATGAGTAGGAGGATCAACTCTGGGACATGCTTAGGGGAGAGGACTTGTGATGGAGTCCGATCTTGCCCAAACCAGGGTGAAGCTGGAGGAGGCCCTGGAGCGAGTCAAGTCCGTCCAGCAGGTGGTCATGGTCGACCTTTCCCACATCACAGAGGTGAGTTTTCTACATTCGTCCTTGACTCCTTGGTCTTTCATCAGTTGCCTCAGCATGCTTGCTTCTTGTTTTGCAGGGTCTGGAGAAGATGTCGAGCCGCAAGTCCTATTTCCTCTAGATGGAGCACGCCCGGATGGAGCGGGAAGCCGCAGTGTCATGGTAGGTTGCTAATCTCGAGTGCCAACTAGAGTCCACCCACCATGAGTCCCAAGACCGGGCGATAGAGGCGACCGAGGCACGGCAACAGAACTGCTCGCCGTGTAGCGGGCGACCGTCGCCGAGTGGGGGCTCAACGCGGCAAAGGTTCACCAGGCAGAGACCAAGGCAACGCTATAGAAGTCCCTGGCAGAGACTAAGGTGGTGCTCCTGAGTTCCCTAGAGGCTCTGGAGTTGGAGCGGAAGGCCTGGTCGGAGGTCGACCAGGAAGTGCTCGTGCTCTGGGGCCAGGTGCTTGGGATGGAGGAGTTGAACGTCTAGTTGCGTGAGCAACTTACTCAGCAGGAGGAAGGACTTTCCATCCTTGAGAACACCCACCTCGGTTTGTACTTGTTCTGCTTTTGATGTCTTGGTTTCTTCCTTTAGCTTGCTTTTGAGCTTGTCGTCCTTCTTCAAGAGCTGGGCGGAAAGGTTGGGTCACTGGAACAGAACTTGGAGACGACCAAGGCGGCGATTGGCCTAAATGTGAGGCGCTAGCCAAGTCCCTTGAAGAGTGACGTGCTCTTGAGGGGGAACTTGACCAGATGTGCAATGTCACCTAGGTCATCATCTCGAAGGTCTTCGGGTTGGCGCCAAGTACCAGCATGCCCGCCATCTGACTGGCAGAGGTTCTAGATGAGGTTCGAGACCTCATCTCCGATGGAATGTTCTACAGGACGTTGGGGGTGTTGACTTCGGTGGTGACGCACCACCCGGACCTAGACTTTGCCGCCATCTACAGCTGGTATGCCGACAGCTAGAGCCTAGAGGCCATCCATGTGCTCGGGGAAAGCATGCTGCCACACGCATAGTTGGTGGCAGAGCAAGTCTCCGTGCAGTGGGTGATGGATTCCTTCTGTGTGAACGTGGCTGAAGGCACGCACCAAGAGGACATCGCCCAGTCTACGAATGGAGCAAAGCCCAGATCAAAAGCGAATGTCGCCCCACCTCTGACTGACCCTAGTGTCACTGTGCCAGAGAGCGAGCAGCCCTTACCTTCGCCAGTCGCGCTGGCAGTCGATGCCGTTAGGCAGCCACAATAGCATGTGAAGTAAAAGTACTTAGCATATGTAAAGGATGAGTTCATGGGGAAGCCCCCGTGTAAACATTTTTGTGTATTAATGAATATAATCAGTTTCATTTTTGTGATGGAATCACTTCATTTGGGGAAGCTTGTCCCATCTGTTCCTTATTTTTACCTTAGCATAGCTTTGTTTTTATTCTTTCTTTTTCGCACTTGCCCGTTCGTCCCGTAGGCTACAACCTTAAGAGCCTAAACGCGGCCCACGAGGCTCAGCTACATGTAACTGTAGGTAGAGATGGGGTGTGATCGGTCGGAATGTTGAAGCAAAGTTACGTAAGATAATTAAAGAAATAGACTACCCTTTCGTTCGGGTAAAAATGTATTTACCATATGATAGTAAAAAAAAGAGGTGGTATCACACCCTCCTAGAGCCCCCGAGCGATCTGGGCTGAAAGTGTTCAGGCCAGGGTGCTTTGCAGGAGCGAACGTTTGAATGAAAAAAATGGTAAGACCAAATTTTTAAGGGAAGAAACGACATAACTATTCGATGTTCCAAGTGTTGGTAAGAACATCGCCGTTGTCGTCCTTCAGTCGGTAGGTGCCCGATCGGATCGCTTCGGTCACTGTATAGGGTCCTTCCCATGGTGGAGAGAGTTTCTGCTTCTCCTTGGTTGATTGGGTCCTTTGAAGCACGAGGTCTTCGACCTCGAGGATCCTTCCTCTAATTTTCCTCTCGTGGTACCTATGGAGAGTCTGCTGGTAGCGAGCGGAGCAGATGATGGTCGTTTTATGAGCCTCCTTGAGCAGGTCAACTGTGTCTTGTTGAGCCTCCATGGCTCGGTCGTGGTGGAAGGCCTTAACTCTTGGGGCACCATGGTCGATGTCGGAGGGCAGCACTGCTTCAGCTTTATAGGCCAAGAAGAAAGGTGTGAACCTTATGGATTGGTTTGGGCTCGTTCTCAGGCTCTAGAGGATCGCTGGGACCTCTACAACCCATCGCCTGGTGTACTTGTTGAGTCAGTCGAAGATGTGTGGCTTAAGTCCTTGGAGGACCATGCCATTGGCACACTCGACCTGACCGTTAGTACGTGGATGTCCGACCGAGGCCCAGCCGATCCTGATGTCGTATCCATCACTGAAGTCCAGGAACTTCTTCCAAGTGAAGTTAGTTCTGTGGTCAGTGATGATACAGTTAGGAACCCCGAACCGGTAGATGATGTCGAGGAAGAATTTGACCGCCTCTTTCGAGCGGATGTTGGTGATGGGCTTCGCCTCTATCCTCTTGGTGAATTTGTCCACTGCTATGAGTAGGTGAGTGAAGCCACCCAGGCCCTTTTTGAGGGGTCCTACCATGTAGAGGCCCTAGACCATGAACGACCAGGTGATAGGGATGGTTTGGAGCTCCTATGCCAGCAAATGAGTTTGCCAAGCATAGAACTGGCATCCCTTGCATCTACGGACGACCTCGTCTGCATCTTGTAGTGTTGTGGGCTAGTAAAAACCTTGGCAAAAGGCTTTTATGGCCAGCGATGTCGGGGCCATGTGATGTCTGTAGATTCTGGCATGGACCTCGAGAAGGAGCTATTTCCCTTGGTTGGTGGGGACGCACTTCATGAGTACTCCCGGTGGACTTTGTTTGTAAAGTTCATCACCAATGGCGATGAATGTCTTGGCATGTCGAGCGATCCATCGTGCTTCAGTCCTTTTGAGTGGGAGAACCTCCTCAAGGAGGTAGGTGAGTTGCGGCGCTCACTAGTCGATTTGGTCGAGTACCAACACGGCGACATCGGCAGGCCACGTCGTCACAGAGACACTAGGGTCGGAGCCCCCGAGCGCTGGTTTGGCATCGGGGTCAGAGCCCCTGAGCACCGGTTTGGCATTGGGGTGTTTCTGGATTGGACCTTCTAGGATGTGGGCAAATAGTTCATGAAGGTCGTTGATGAAGACCCTGTCTGGAGATGGAACCCGCCTGGCAGCCAATTTTGCAAGAAAATCGGCGGCATCATTGTCCTTTTGGGGGACATGATGCAGCTCGATCCCCTAGAATTTGTCCTCAAGCTTACGCACCTCCTGGTAGTATGCTGCCATGAGGGGGCTTTTGTAAGAGGACTCCTTCATGATATGGTCGACGACCAGCTCTGAGTCGCCGCAAACATAGAGTCACATAGCGTCGAGCTCGATGGCGATGCGTAGTCTATTGATGATGGCCTCGTACTCCACAGCGTTGTTTGAGGCTGAAAAGTGGAGGCAGATGGCGTAGCGGAGCCTACACCCGTCTGGGGAGATCAGAACCACTTTAGCCCTCGAGCCAGGCACCATGATGGACCCATCGAAGTACATCATCTAGTACTCATGGGTGACGTCTGAGGTCGATAGCTAGACCTCCATCCATTCAGCGACAAAATCTATGAGAGCCTGAGACTTAATAGCGGTACGGAGGATATACCTAATGTCGTGGCCCATGAGTTTGAGTGCCCACTTGGAGATCTATCTCGCGGCATCGCGGTTGCGGACGATGTCTCTGAGCGGGTATGAGGTGATGGCGTCGTGGTCGGTGAAGTAGTGCAGGAGCTTTCGGGTCACCATCAGCACGCCGTATAGGAGTTTTTGCACCTGGGGGTACCAGACCTTAGGGTCGGTGAGTACCTCCCCGATGAAGTATATAGGTCGTTGGACCTTAAGGTGGTGTCTAGGCTCCTCCCTTTCGATGACCAAGGTAGCGCTCACCACGTGGTTGCTTGCCACAACATAGAGGAGGAAGGGTTCTCCCCGTTCGGGAGCGATGAGGATTGGGGCCGACGTCAATGATGTTTTGAGGCTCTCCAAAGCCTGCTGCACTTCCTTAGTCCAAACAAAGGCATCTGTTCTTTTGAGAAGCTTGTAGAGAGGCATCCCTTGCTCGCCAATCCAGGAGATGAACTAGCTCAGGGTGGCCAAACAGCCAGTGAGCCTTTCCACGCCCTTGATGTTACGTATGGGGCCCATGTTGGAGATGGGCGTGATTTTTTTGGGGGTTGGCCTCGATGCCATGCTCGGACACGATGTATCCAAGCAGCTTCCCCTTTGGAACCCCGAAAACACATTTTTCAGGATTTAATTTGATGTTGAACCTTCGGAGCTTCGTGAATGTCGTGGCCAAGTTTGAGATCAAGTCGCAAGCTTGAGCCATTTTGACCATTATGTCATCAAAATAGATGGCGATTGTTGATTTCGGCCGCTCGGCTTGATCAAGATGATCAAGCGGGTCGATTTGATTGGCAAAGCATTGCTGCATGCACCTTTGGTAGGTGGCACCAGCATTCTTCAGACCAAAGGGCATGTTTACGTAACAGTATGAACCATACAGGGTGATGAACGAGGTTGCGAGCTGATCAGACTCTTTCATCGTGATCTGGTGATAGCCTGAGTAGGCATCCAGAAAGGAGAGGATCTCACATCCCGAGGTGGAGTCGACTATCTGGTCTATGCGCAACAATGGAAAGTGATCCTTTGGTGTCACACCCAATTTTGCATAGCAAAACCAAGTACTCATATATGTGCGCCCAGGATATCCAAACACACACATATATCACAAATTGCAATAGTATCAAAGTAAAGTACTTATTACATCGCATATCTCATCATAAAGTTAATAAAAAGTTTGCTCAATGGCAATATTGTTACAATCACAGCGGAATAACTAGCCCAATCTACCACATGGACTCCAACTGGTGAACGTCTCCCTAATAGTCCTAGACATCCTTCGGAAACTCTTCATATCCATTATCTATTACCCATCTAGGATTTTCATTGGATGTAAAGCAAGTGTAAGCTCACCATGCTTAGCAAGTATATCCAAGGGATCTATGAGGCTCAAAAGGCTTGACACTGTTTGACTGCGGTTTGCAATTTTAGTTGATCAAGTTTTAGCATCCTATATCACTACTTTAGTGAACAATCCCAATTCCCAAGTGATATTAAAGTATAGTCAAGTTTATCTCAATTCCCAACCATCCACCATCCACAGTAACCACTAATCTTGAAGGATCCAGACCGCTCGTATCCCATGAGCACGGCTGTTATAACAAGTCAAATATTTCTACAGAAATTGTACATCTTTACCCACGGAGCCATGATTCCCAATGCCGGGGTTTGCAAAGCCCACTACACCTCTACCTAGGAAGTGTGGCTGGGTTTCACTATGTAACCCTTAGCTAGTCGCACTAACAAGTCATAGCTACTAAGGAGTGGCACGTGTGGGCAACGCAGCACGGTACACACATCCTAGCAGAAAAAGGAAAGATACCCTCTTACCCTTAATAGAAGCTACAGACGAGCTAGTACAATCTAGTTAACAGGTTAAAGTCAGCCATATGACACTCAGGGTTGTACGAAACCTCCTGGGTTGCCGCTTCAGGATTATGTCCATATCGAGAGGCACTAGAGTACTCAACCCAGTACTCTAGCACCCTATCTGTTGCTAAAAAGCTTCATGTTATCATATTGCATAATGTCTTTAGTCATGTTTAATTATTATTCTATATTTAGCGCTGCAGCATCTATCCAAAATGCATACCCAACCCTAGGTAACAAGGATATGTGGTACAAGTATTCATCTAGGTAAAGTCCTTAAAGGTATATCAAATTAGACACATGCATGAATATGAATAGTAATTGTTCATAGGTACAAGGGGCCTTTGGTAGACTTACCTTCTTCAAAGTTGTCCTGGAAGTACTGTTGATCCTGTTGTGGGTCCTCGGTCACCTCAAATGGCTCACCCTCTAATCGTGTTCGAAATCACCAATCAAGCATCATTCCAATCATTACATGCATACAAGATAGATTTCTATTAGAATAGTACACCAAATAGTAAAAACATAAGTTGAAAAGCTTATAAATCTATTCTACATATTGCTAAAGCCTAAAATGGTGGAGATCCTGACCTGCATCAAAGATTGGGAGGCTGCTGAAGCTCGACTGCTGAAGCTCGGCTGCAACACATGGTGGAGGACAAGGAGCTTGAAGAAGCATTTGAACAACTTTATCTTGATTAGTTATCATTTATGTAATGGGACTGTAATATTATGGACTATGGACTGGACTTTGATGAACTTTATAATTGGAGCTGGGCTATACTCTTTTTTCCTATTTAGGGTTTCTCACAAGGGTGAGTTTTACCTAGATAGGTTTTTAATGAGGCAGCCATTGCACTAAAGCTCCCAATAAAATGTTATTTTGTTCTCTGCTATGTTTGTGTGATTATGTGACTTTGAGTCTTTGATAAGTTCTCCGAACATGTAACTTTGTGTGACTCTTTGATAAGTTCTTTGATTCTGAACAGTTTGTGATTCTGATCAGTTTGTGTGACTCTTTGATTCTGATCAGTTTGTGATTCTGAACATTCAGACTTTGTGATTCTGATTAGTTTGAAGTGTTGATCACTTATAGTGCCAGTGCCGGCATGGGCACTGCTGGGCCGCCGTGCCCAGTGACACGGCACGGCATGGCTAATACCTGATAGTGACGTGCCTGGGCCGGCACAGCGGCCCGGCGGCACTAACAGGCACGTCACGACTAGTCTACCGTGCCGCATAGTGCCGTGCCTGACCAGGCCATGCCTGGCCGTGCCCGTGCTAATGTCGTGCCGTGCGACCCGTTTGGTCAACTATATGTATGACTAAAACAAGCCCGGGCTTGGTACTCATGCTTTTGTAGTAAGCTACGAAGCCTTGGTTTTATTCCCTCCAAGGCCGATACATCTCTCTTCTTCTACAGAAAAGGAAATCATGTTATCTTCATGCTTGTTTATGTTGACGATATCATTACGGTCAGCTCCTCGCAGGAAGTAATTGATGCCCTCCTACGGGATCTAGAGAAGGAATTTGCCATCAAGGAACTCAGTGAGTAACATTATTTTTTGGGCATTCAAGTTCACAGAAAAAAAGGGGTGAGTTGTTGCTAACCCATGAACGGTATGCACCTGAAGAGAGTTAATATGCAGCCATGAAAGCCATTTAAGACACCACTTTGTGCTACTGAAAAATTATCTGTTACTAGTGGATCAAAATTGGGAATAGATATTTGGAGCTCTTCAGTACCTAACTCTGACTCGACCAGATCTGTCTTTCTCAGTTAACAAAGTGTGTCAGTTCCTTCACTCTCCTACAACTGTTCATTGGGAAGCAGTTAAGAGGATTCTCAGATATGTGCAAGGAACCATGGGCTTGGATATAAAAATTAGAAAGGCTAACTCAATGCTTGTGAGTGCCTTTTCAGATGCAGATTGGGCTAGATGCCCAGATGATAGAATATAAATCGGTTGCCAATGCTTCAGCTAGGGTAATTAAAAGGTCCTAATGGCTAGAGGGGGGTGAATAGCCCAATAAAATTTCTACAACAACACTTAACAAAATGGTTAGACAATTATGAGGCAAAGCAAGTGTTGCGCTAGCCTACTTAAAATGCAAGCCACCTACCACAATTCTAGTTTTGATAGTATCAATTCACACAATAGCTATGACACTACTCTATGTTAGTGTGCTCTCAAAGGCTAACTAAAGAGCCACACCAACCAAGCAAGCAAGCTTTCACGACTAGCTACACTAAAGAGCTTGACAACTAGTTTGCGGTAATGTAAAGAGAGTGATCAAGAAGGTTATACCGCCGTGTAGATGAAGGAACCAATCAATCACAAGGATGAATAACAATGAAGACCAATCATATCGGAATCAATGATGAACACAATGATTTTTTACCGAGGTTCACTTGCTTGCCGGCAAGCTAATCCTCATTGTGGCGATTCACTCACTTGGAGGTTCACGCGCTAATTGGCTTCACACGCCAAACCCTCAATAGAGTGCCACACAACCAACACAAGATGAGGATCACACAAACCACGAGCAATCCACTAGAGTACAATGTGTGGGTGTATATGATTGAAATTTGGGTCTTATCACTGTTTTTTAATTCTTTTATGGGTGTGGCCGCACCCACTGACTTCACTATAGCTCCGCCCATGGCAGCCCTCCCTCTCTAGGATCCTTTGTGGCAGTGGGTGTGCGGGCGCATATAGCAGTAGCATCTGATATAACAGGTACGTAGGGGCTTGTGGTACCTGTCATATTGCACAGACGATCCGGGTGTGCAGGGGTGTGCGGGAGCCCGACAGGTAAGAGCTACTCGGGTTTGTATATGATATTTGACATCTATGAGCAATTTGACATATATTTATCTAATTTTTGAAATTTATATAAATAATTTATAATTTTTTTAAAAAAATTTGACATATATTTGTGTTATTTCTAAATTATATCACTCTGTCCAATAAATTACACTGAAAAGATCATCGTAAATATAATAATATGACAGTGTAAGTGTATGGAAAAAATCTGGTTGTTGGGAGGATTAAAAAATAACCAGTTGTTACCTAGACGTCTCCCAAAATTAATATAGCTACAAAGACTTAGGCTCCGTTCGCTTTGCTGAAAAAACAAGCCGAAACACTGTTCCGGCTGATTTGTTGTGAAAGAAAAATACTGTTCCAGCTGAAAAAACGAGCTGAAAAAGACGGATTATAAGAGAAGCGAGGGCCTTAATAAAATAGGGGTAAAGCCCTTTCGATTTGAAATTACAGAGGCAAAAATACAAGTTGAGAAAAATGAGGACAACATCATCATAAGCCATAAATGTGGGGTAGGAATGTCAAAGCCTCTTAAATTTAAGGTTGAGCCAAGCCCAATTATAGCTAGCACATTTTTGTTCATACTAACACTGTGCAACAAGTTATATATCGTGTTGCATTGCACAAACATATTTGTTAGTTAGCCTAAAGTTAATGATGGCCAGGATGAAATTAACCTAAACTTAGTGCTGGCCAGGGTTTGCCAGCAAACCAAACACGACCGTGATCACAGGCGGGGATAAGATCGTCATCCTGGTCTGCCCATGAACTGCTCCGATGTCCACCAAACGACCTCCACCGGCCGCTCGGGCGCCGGGAGCACGCTGGAACGGCAGACCGGGCAAGTTGCGTGCGCTCGCAGCCACGGATCGATGCACTCTCTGTGGAACACGTGCTGGCACGCCGGCAGCTGCCGCACCGTCTCTCCCTTCTCCACCTCTCCCAGGCACACCGCGCAGTCCTCGGCCGCGCCGTCGCCCAGGTAGTCGTAGCTCGGGACGCGCCCCGCAGCGAGGGCGGCATGCATCTCCACGCGGTGACCAATCACGAGCTGCTCCGGGTGGCGGAGGGCGTGCGACATCGCCCGCGTCGTCGTCGTTTGTTCCCCGGCGACAGCTGACGCCGCCTCAGCGTCCTCCTGCTGCAGGCCGCCGGACGCCGCGGCGGAGAGCCAGCGCGGCCAGGGCGGGCGCCTGAGCTCGGCGTAGAAGCGGAAGCAGAGGATGAGGCTGGTGGTGGTGCACAAGGCCGCGAACGCGGCGATGAAGATGGCGCCGCCTGTGTGCGGCCGGTTGACGAGGAAGAGGACGGCCACCGGAAACGTGACTAGGCCGCTGGCGAAGATGGCGTGCGCGACAACGAAGTCGCGGCTCCACCGGTAGCAGGTGTCAGGATCGTCGTCGGCAGACATCCGGCCCGTTGGCTGAAGCCTACGGAGTATGTCCTACCGGCGGTACGGTCGATAGCTAGCTCGTACGGACAGCTAGATCCCTTCGTATTTAGCCATGCACGGGAAGATTTTACGCGATTTAATCAATGGCGGCGTGCGCCGTAAATAATTGAGCTGCTTGGACGTAGCACATCTCAGTGTGTCCGTCATTGTTAGATGTGGGCTTTGTGCATGTGGAGTGGAGATGGAAAAGATGACATCTGCATCAGCGTGTGTTTTTTTGTTGCAATCTGTTGATCTAGTTTTCGTTGTTTGGTGGTATATATGTATCTTCTCTGGAATTGTGTATACGTTGTTCTCACTTGTTTCTAATTATAAAAATAGTTCAAGTAGCTATCACAATGTTTTTGATTGAAAATAATTATCTCTCTCAGTTGATGAGTTGAAATGGACCGGGAATTTCCAAGCATTTGTCCTTGTCTCATAGTACCACGATGTATCGTGTTATGTCTAGGGTATTAAATCATACCCTATGTTTTATTTTTAAAAACTAATGATGCACAAGCTATATAGTTCATATGGAGTTTAGTTAGTATACTTATATATTTCGATTGTTATTATATGACGTGTGTTGTGTGTAAGTTTTTTCTACTCCTCGGTGTAGCCGTGCAGCTACTCCTATCTTCAATATACCATCTTTACCTTGTGTGCGCGCACATATTTATTTGTCATTTAAGTATGCTTATATACTTATATTATTTTAAAATACTCCAAACAATGTCATGCCTCGTTTCATAAAAAAAAAAAAACAATGTCATGCCTCCTCTCTCTTGTATGCGGCGCACAAATCTTGGTCCAGGCCCACATTCCCATTACAGACCTATATTGGGCCATAATACTTGACTTGCCGACACGAGTTTCCTTTGCTGCCTTGCTGGTTTGACATGATGCTGGACTTGGGCTTGCTGATGGATCAGCGGGTGTCGGCGCTAGGTGCTAACAGTTTTCTCCTGAGACCATGGACAAAAAAGAGACCGTTTCCTAACGAAAAAAAGTCCACATCACCTCCTCAACTTTGTGAAAGTCTGTTTTTCCTCCATGAACTCTAAAATCGGGTAAACCATCTCCCTGAACTTTTAAAATCGTTCGTTATACCTTCTGCCCGGTTCTAAGCGGTTTTCAATAGCGGTTTTGTCTTTTTCTTTTTTATTTATTTCGGATAAATCTTTGAAAAATCATAGCAAATCACAAAAATATCATAAAATGAAAAATCCAATTTTGTTAGACTCCACATGAGTAGATCTACACAGTAAATATATAATATGGTATGCTTTAGTATAATTTTTTGCTATAGCTTTAGATCTATGTTTTTCTATAATTAATTCATAGCTGCAGTTTTTATGGTCCAATTGTGGTGAAATTTTTATGGTGAGCTAATTATTGTATGCTTGAACTGTAGTACAAATTTCATACTCATTGGATCATGTATAACTTATAGATATATAAACTTTTTAACAAGCATACACCTAAATAAATCTATAACTAAGTTATACAAATCCAATGAGTATGAAATTTTTACTACAGTTCAATCATACAATAATTAGTCCACCATAAAAATTTTACCATAATTGAACCATAAAAACTGCAGCTATAAATTAATTATAGAAAAGCATAGATCTAAAGCTACAACAAAAAAATTGTACTAAAGCATGCCATATTATATGTTCACTGGTAGATGTACTCATGTGGAGTCCAAGAAAATTTGATTTTCTATTTTATGATTTTTCAGTGATTTACTATAATTTTTCAAAATTCAGCCGAAATAAATAAAAAATAAAAAGACGAAACTGGCTTTGAAAACCGCTTATAACTTGTCAGGGAGGTAAAACGAACAGTCAAGGAGGTAAAACGAACGGTCTTAAAAGTTTAGGGAGGTGGTTTACCCGATTTTAGGATTCAGGGAGGAAAAGCAGACTTTCGCAAAAATTGAGGGGAGGTAATATGAACTTTTTCCATTCCTAATTCATGTGTGTTTCCTAATTCAAAGACGGCCCAAGAGGTCGTTTGGTTTTAGACACAAGGAGTAGCCAAGCCAAAATTTGGCCTGCCTTCCAATTTTATCCTTTGTTTGGTTTCAGGCAAAAATTTATCCGGCCAATAGAAATTTGTCAATATGGCCGGCCAACAGCCGAAGTTGGCTCTCTCCTTCAGGCCGGTAATTTGGCCGCCGCAGCGAGCACCTCAAATGATAAGGTGTCAAGCAACAACCATTGCATGGACGCAGTTTGAAATTTCCAGATAATCAAATTTCAATGCAATACTATATATCTGATCTGCTATCCGTTTTCACCATATATATTCCTTCTCATTTGATCTACAGAACAATATCACACATGACTATGTTTCATTTTGAAGAAAAAACGAAGACATATGAACACTACACGTCGTACTCACAATTTTACAAAATTTTAGGATGACTACCATCCAAATATTCTTGACCGCTCTAGATTTTGGCATTTGCCGAATAATGGCTCTGTTACAACCAGACATCTAGGGTCTGAGTTCCACCCTAAATTTCTTTACGATGGTCCCTCGTGCCAAAAGTGCAAATGACCTTTTTTTTTTATGGGCTACATGTCCTGGCCTTTTTCTTTGTTTCCTTTGTTTAGGAAAAGCATTATCCCTACCTTCGGAAACTTCCTTCACTTGACAACCTCATATCGGTATATAAACATTACTGCCTCGTTCGCTAATGCATACTCCAACTACAAGCTAAGGCCAGTATCAATGGAGATTTTCATAGCATTGTTTATGTGGCAGAACCGCTCGAAATAGCACGTTTCCGAAGGCGCTCGTCTTCCACCAGACACTAAGCACCACGAAAGCTAGCTACATCGAACGGTTCCGTCAAGCACACCCCTAGGGAGAACTCGAACAATCCACGTTTTTCCTCCAGGATCTAATAAGGAGAACGAGTTTACAATACTTAGTCCATTTGATACAACAAGAGTTCTCAGAAATACATTATTACAATACCAAGTTCAGAGTGCGGAATTTAAACAGCGGAATTGAAATAAACTTCTAACGATAAGATACAATGATCCATCTGTGTCCACCAGAAGAATCCTCCACACAATAGTCACTCCTCAAGCTGCACCTGCAATAGGGGTAAATAAACCCTGACTACACAATGTACTCGCAAGACTTATCCGACTAGTGGAAATAAGTTCCCGACTCCAAAGGATATGATAAGCTTTATAGTTTGATGGGTTTCCTTTTTGCGAAAAGTCTTCCTAGTAGTGAATCCTTATGTATGTTTCTTATTAGCAGTCATGATTAGTTCATTATCTAACCATTCGATGTAAGCACATGTTCTACTTTCAAGCAAGAGTTGAACAATCAGCTCTATTTCACCATCTTTCATCTTTCAGTTCTTACTACGGTGCTAGATCGTAGACAAGTCATATCGTATCACACGGCGATTCACGAACCAATGTATCCTAGCGGGGTACCCCAAAACACACGCCCCGCTTGTACCCTAGGCACAAGCAGTACCAACCCACCACTCTCCTGTCAAGGGGTCCAGGTCCCCATCCAAACTTGGACTCTAAGCCCCCACTCTTGAGGCCTGGACTCAGTGTGGTGCTTAGACCTCCACCATCCCTGCCTCTAATCAGTCGGTCCAGAAAGAGTCAGAACCCACGACAAGAGACCAACGTGCATTCCCTACTTTCATAAACAAGTATGTGCTCAGGATAATAAGTCTGTGACCTAACTAGAATCCAATGCAGTGGCTAGTCCTTAACTGACACGGACAGGGAAAACAGTGTAACCAAGCTATGCCCCGTTAACCGTGGGACATAACCTCTTACACCCACCAATACCCGTACCATATCCCTGCCTGGTCTCCATTTCCTTTCACCATTTTATCATGAGAGTAATAATAATCACCTATTGTGAGTAACGGCAGGTTACTCACGCTACCGAAAAACCTAAGTATAGCAACTACTTGACCTAAGCTAGTAGGACTCATAGATAAGTATATCTATGCATGTAGTTTCAACAATAAGCCTATAACGTAAATGCACATCATATATATATATATATATATATATATATATATATATATATATATTCAACGATTATTCAAAATAAGGGTTATGCACCGGGGCTTGCCTTGGGTAGGTGGGGTGTCAGCTCAATCAGTCAGTGGCGGCTCGGGGACCTCCTCTTGCACGAGGATCTCCTCCTCATACTCCTCAATCACCTCCTCGAACTCATGATCTCCAATGGTCACGATCTCCGCCAATTCGTTCTCTACATGCATGCGATGATGATGCAACACGTTAATATTAAGGCAACAATAATTCTTAAAATAAGAATACATCTACTAAGCCACTAAGCTAGCTCTAACGGTTAAGATACTAACTACCTATCATTTTCACAAAACACATGTATGGATTCATCTAACGGTTATTAACTTAGCAACTAAAATGTAATCTTACTCTTATTAGCGTTTCAACTTATATTACCACAAGGAGGACTTAGCTATCATATTTCTTAACCTATTCTAAGGCTAAAAATTACAGTGAGCACATAATAATACAATGAAGTTACTGTAAAATTTTCAAAGCTATAGCTATCACCATATTGCCACAAAAATTCCTACAATATTTAACCTAATAATATTAAGCACTCTCAAATCATTTAATAGTTCCTGATATCAACAAATATATATATGAACCAAATACACCAATAGATAGAGCATAATTTTAGGAACTAACAAAATCAGTTTCACAAATTTTGGATACCTACGTGATTTTATATGATTTACCAAAATTCAGCTCAGAATTAAAATGAAAAGCTATTTCTATTCTCCACGAAAAAGATAAACTCAATTCGGCCCAACGCGGCCCACGCGACGCAACGCGAGCGCGCGGTGGCCCACAGGCGAGGCGTGGCCCACGGCGAGGAAGCCCGTGCGCAGTGGCACTCTTGCAAAAGCGCCCCTGGACTATGAGCAAAATAACCCACTGTCCACGTAACTATTTCTATAGACAGCGAATTTGCAACGGAACCCTCGGATCTTTCTCCTCTTTTCAACGGCAAGGTCCTCGGCCATCCCCACACGCTCTGGCGCGGCGAGCGATGGCACTGGCGCTTAAGCCAGCCACATAGGACCCCCTCTGACCTATCTACGAGGCCGACGCTCACCTAGGGTTCGACGCGAGACGATGGGCGACGGTTGCACGAGTCGGGACGCCGTAGAGGGACGTATCCACGATGGCGGGGCACCCTGTAGCAATTGCGACAGTGTTCAGGCGAGCCACAGCAACAATAAGGCAGTAGGGGTAGCGGGTGAGCAACGACCACTCACCAGTGACCTTACCGAGATGCCGGCTCGGTCGGAGACGACCCGAGCATGGTTGTCCACGTGCGCGCTGCGAGGTGAACGGTGGACCGCAAAGGCACGGCCATGTCAGTGGTGAGGAGGAAACACTAGAGCTACGACTAGTGTGTGCATGATGAAAAGGGAGCCAAGGCTAGCTAGTGGTGCAGAGGAATTGGCGCGGGATAAAGTGGTGGGACTAGCCACGACGCGGGTGGCGACGGGCCTTAATGGCACGGTGGCAGGCAAAGCTCCAAAATTGGAGCTCGGGGTGATGCGAGTCAAGGCGGGGTGGGGTCGGCTGGAGAGGGGGCGTGAAGGTGGAGACGCGAGCACGAGGAATTAATGAGAGGTGCTCGCTCTCTGGCTTCACCATGACACGACGAGATGGTGGCGGAAAATAGAGGGGAAAAGAGGGAAAGAGAGAGACGGCGTGGTAGGTGGGCTCAGCTCGTCCATGCCTTGGTGGGACACAGGCAGTGAGCATGGGAGGCCCACGCGCCGGTGCTACGGACAACGCGTGCGCGCGTCCGACCGGCATGGCCCGTGCACCGTAGGGCCATAAATGGCGTGGCGACGGTGGCTCGCCCACGTGCGCGCGGCAGAGGCGACACGCACAGGGTTGGCAAAAGCACAGAGGTGCGGCGGATCAGCATGGACGCGATGACGATGCGACGGCACCCAAACGACAGTGTGTGGCAGAGCAGCTGGGCGTAGGGCCAGCGGCTCACTGTGGACGGCCTCGGCCTAGCCCAGGCGGTGCGACGGTAGCGGCAGCAGCGTGGCACGGCGGCGGGACGGCCAGGCACAGGTGAGCGACGGGCGCGGCGGCTCGCGGTTGGCGGCTAGCGGCGTGCCCACCGTGGCCAGGCTGTGGCAGCAGCAGTCGGCCAGCATGGCGACGTGCGCGCACGCTCGACGCACCGACGCCGTGATGTCAGGGTAGGACGGCCTGGTGATTGCGCCCAACATAAGAAGACGAACCAAGTTCATGTTATGCACAGATTTTAAAGCGACCGAGACATCTAAACCGTTGATCCAATCCCTAAACCACTTTTGTTATACCTTAGAGGGGATATTAGGCTACTAAAACAAGCTATAATACTACCCTACTCCTTAACCCAATCTCTCACAATAAATTACTAAACATAGTAATGTCTAGCTGTTGGCAGACTTGAAAATTTCTAAGTTTTAGAGCTAAATTTGATTTCCATTTTGAAAGGTCCTAATGGCTAGAGGGGGGGTGAATAGCCTAATAAAAATTTCTACAACAACACTTAACAAAATGGTTAGACAATTATGAGGCGAAGCAAGTGTTGCGCTAGCCTACTCAAAATGCAAGCCACCTACCACAATTCTAGTTTAGATAGTATCTATCCACACAATAGCTATGACACTACCCTATGTTAGTGTGCTCTCAAAGGCTAACTAAAGAGCCACACCAACCAACCAACCAAGCTCTCACAACTAGCTACACTAAAGAGCTTATCAACTAGTTTGCGGTAATGTAAAGAAAGTGATCAAGAAGGTTATACCGCCGTGTACATGAATGAATCAATCAAACACAAGGATGAATAACAATGAAGACCAATCACCTCGGAATCAATGATGAAGACAATGATTTTTTATCGAGGTTCACTTGCTTGCCGGCAAGCTATTCCTCGTTGTGACGATTCACTCACTTGGAGGTTTATGCGCTAATTAGCTTCACACGCCAAACCCTCAATAGGGTCCCGCACAACCAACACAACATGAGGATCACATAAGACACGAGCAATCCACTAGAGTACCTTTTGGCTCTCCGCCGGGGAAAGGTCAAGAACCCCTCACAATCACCACGATCGGAGCCGGAGACAATTACCACTCTCCACTCAACGATCCTCGCTGCTCCAAGCCGTCTAGGTGGCGGCAACCACCAAGAGTAACAAGCAAATCCCGTAGCGAAACACAAACACCAAGTGCCTCTAGATGCAATCACTCAAGCAATGCACTTGGATTCACTCCCAGTCTCACAAAGATGATGAATCAATGATGGAGATGAGTGGGAGGGCTTTGGCTAAGCTCACAAGGTTGCTATGTCAATGCAAATGGCCAAAGGTGTGAGCTTCAACTGGTCATGGGGCTTAAATAGAAGCCCCCACGAAATAGAGCCGTTGTACCCCTTCACTGGGCACAACACGGGCTGACCGGACGCTGGACCTCAGTGTCCGGTCGCCCGACGACAGCCATGTGTCCCGATCTCAATGGTCACTAGAGTTGACCGGACACTGCGCTATAACTGATCGGACACTGAGCCACCAGCGTCTGGTCATTTCCAGTAAGGTTACAGAAACGCATTTTGCCCATCGGACGTGTCCGGCCATGCTCGACCAGACCCTACCAGCGTCCGGTCACTCAGTGACTTTTCTCTGCGCTGCCCGACAACAGGACTGGACCCTGCCTCCAGCGTCCGGTCGCCGAGCGACCCAGCGTCCGGTCAATTGACTGACGTTGGCGTCTTCGCTGCTACAACTGACCTAACGCGTCGGTCTGCCTGAGACCAACGTCCGGTCACCTTGTGACCAGCGAGACTAACTCCTTTTCACCTCTAACTTCTTCACCCTTGCTCAAATGTGCTAACCACTAAGTGTATCACCTTGTGCACATGTGTTAGCATATTTTCACAAACATTTTCAAGGGTGTTAGCATTCCACTAGATCCTAAATGCATATGCAATAAGTTAGAGCATCTAGTGGCACTTTGATAACCACATTTCGATACGAGTTTCACCCCTCTTAAAAGTATGGCTATCAAACCTAAATGTGATCACACTCTCTAAGTGTCTTGATCACCAAAACAAAATATCTCCTATGGTTTATACCTTTGCCTTGAGTTTTTTGTTTTTCTCTTTCTTCTTTCCAAGTCCAAGCACTTGATCATCATCATGGCATCATCATCATCATGTTATGATCTTCATTTGCTTCACCACTTGGAGTGTGCTACCTATCTCATGATCACTTGATAAACTAGGTTAGCACTTAGGGTTTCATCAATTCACCAAAACCAAACTAGAGCTTTCAATCTCCCCCTTTTTGGTAATTGATGACAACCCTTACACAAAGATATGAATTGAAATTTAATTGAATCCATGTTGCTTGCCCAAGCATATTTACCATGTGTAAAAGGATATGGACAAGTTTCATAAACCTCAAATGGTAGCAATTGCTCCCCCTACATATGTGCTAAGAGTTTGGATTGTAACTTGCACATATGTTTAGATAGAAAATATAGGAGACAATGTCTACCAAATGATGCTAAGGTATTAAAGATGAACCTTTTAAAGCGTGATACCAATCGGAGTGCACAATTATACCATCCTTAGCACCATGGTTAGCTCTATACCACTTGGAAACAATACTTGAAAAGATACCACTTGTAAAAAACTTACTTGGAAATGAAAGTTATCTAGTGATTTCATTTAATCATTCAATCTTACAACTAGCATACATCACACAAGCATGGATGTTGAAATTTAAAACTTATGCAATGCAAGCAAAGATATGAAATGCACATTCAAATGCACAATACAAGTTCATGAGCTTGCTCTCCCTACTTGTGTGCTTCAAATTTTAATTGATCACTTTCCTTTGTCATATTTTTCCCTTATGTCAAGTTTTCCCCCTTTGTCCAAATTCTCTCCCTTTGTTGTCTTTTCACCACCTTAGTACATTAATATATCTTTTGTCTTCCTCCCATGTACTAATATCTTTGTTATTTCTCCCCCTTCTCACATATATCTTTGTTTCTCTTCCCCTTTGTCATCAATGACCACAAAGGTTTAAATTTTAGATAGGTAGAGATTATCAATGTCAATCAGTAGGGTAAGGATCATTTTCCCAAATTTGGTCCAATCTAGATCATTTACCAAAGATATTTAACTCGATTTGATCCAAGGACAAGCTTCTTCACACCTCCAAATAAGGGTTATCTTGTACCATGTTGAGTTAAACACCTAGAGCTCATTTTCTAGATTAAACACTAGGTTTACAAGCCCATAAATATGTCATATGCTACCACTAGATCAAGGCAAGCATAGAAGCAATAGTGGTACCATACAATCATCAAATTCATTTGATTTTTATGAATGAGCCTAATAAAATTGAACCACTTGAAAGGTCCTAATAAAATTGAAAATGTGACTAGATGCACTAAACATGTCCTTAGCAAGGATGTATGTCATGCCAATCAACTTTTACCTTGAATAGCTCAAAGGAGAGGCATGTCATATAAGTGGTGGTGCATCAAAACATATTTGAGAAATCCAATATGTTCAACTCATTCCTTAGCTTGCAAAACCTTTTCTCATCCAATGGCTTGGTGAATATATCAGCAAGTTGATCTTTGGTGCCTACACTCTTAATGCAAATGTCCCCTTTTTGTTGGTGATCTCTTATGAAATGGTGGCGGACATCAATGTGCTTTGTTCTTGCATGCTGAACCGGATTATTGGTCAACTTGATTGCACTCTCATTGTCACATAGCAATGGCACTTTCTTGAACTTGATTCCAAAGTCACTCAAAGTGGCCTTCATCCAAAGTACTTGTGCACAACAACTACCGGCGGATATGTATTCGGCTTCGGCGGTTGATAATGTAACACTATTTTGCTTCTTTGATGACCATGAAACAAGTGATCTTCCTAACAATTGACATGTGCCTGAGGTGCTTTTCCTTTCAACCTTGCATCCCGCATAGTCCGAGTCAGAGTAACCAACTAGCTCAAACTTTGCTCCTTTAGGATACCACAAACCAACATTTGGTGTATGCTTCAAGTACCTCAATATCCTCTTTGTAGCCTTTAAATGACTTTCTCTTGGTGAGGCTTGAAATCTTGCACACATGCATAACTAAACATGACATTCGCCCTTGATGCGGTCACATAGAGTAGGCTTCCAATCATAGACCAATACAATTTTTGATCCACCATATTTCCGCTTGCATCACTATCCAAGTTGCCATTTGTTTCCATTGGTGTGCTAATGGCTTTACTATCACTCATGCCAAACTTCTTGATCATGTCCTTGATATACTTGCCTTTACTCACAGATGTACCATTCTTCAATTACTTGATTTGAAGACCAAGGAAGTAACTTAACTCTCCAATCATGGACATCTCAAACTCATTAGCCATCATCTTTCCAAACTCTTCATAAAAGTCTTGATTGGTTGATCCAAATATGATGTCATCAACATAGATTTGTAACACAAACAAGTCTTTTCCAATTTTCTTGATGAAAAGAGTGGTGTCAACCTTGCCCATTGTGAACCCTTTAGAGAGTAGAAAATCCCCTAATCTCTCATACCATGCTCCAGGTGCTTGCTTCAAGCCATACAATGTCTTCTTCAACTTGTATACATGGTTGGGCTTCTTGTCATCTTCAAAATCGGGAGGTTGCTCAACATATACTTCTTCATTGATGTAACCATTGAGAAATGCACTCTTAACATCCATTTAATAGAGCTTGATGTTGTGGGCACAAGCATAGGCTAGCAAGATTCTAATTGCTTCCAATCTAGCCACCGGGGCATATGTTTATCCAAAGTCAAGACCTTCAACTTGTGTATAGCCTTGTGCTACCAATCTTGCTTTGTTCCTTACTACTATCCCATCTTGATCTTGCTTGTTTCTAAAGACCCATTTGGTTCCAATCACATTGTGTCCCTTTGGTCTCTCTACTAATTCCCATACTTGATTTCTTGTGAAGTTATTCAATTCTTCATGCATAGCATTCACCCAATCAACATCCTTCAATGCTTCATCTATCTTCTTTGGTTCAATGGATGACACAAATGAGAAGTGTTCACAAACTGATGCCAATCTTGATCTTGTTTATACACCTCTTAAAATATCACCAATGACAGTGTCCAATGGATGATCCCTTGCAACATTAGTTGGTTGGAGGATTGGAACTTGATTGCTTGCACTTGCTTGATCATTGGGTTGAGATGATGCACTAGCCACTTGATCTTGTTCATTGTCATGAGAACCACTTGTACTAGCTTGAGTTATATCATCTTGCATATTTGAGTTGGAGAGCACTTGCACTTGATCATCTTCATCATCATTCACTTGCCTAGGCCTCAATTCACCAACATCCATGTTCTTCATGGCATTTGAAAGTTGAATGCCTCTAACATATTCTAAGTTCTCATTCTCTTCTTGTGAACCCTTGGTTTCATCAAATTCAACATCATGAACTTCCTCAAGAGTACCATTATCCAAATTCCAAACTCTATATGCTTTGCTTGTAGTGGAATATCCAAGTAGGAATCCTTCATCACATTTCTTGTCAAACTTACCCAATCTTATGCCTTTCTTCAAGATATAGCATTTACAACCAAAGACCCTAAAATATGTAATGTTGGGCTTTCTACCATTCAAGAGCTCATATGGTGTCTTCTCTTTCAATGGGTGACAATAGAGGCGGTTGCTACAATAGCAAGCCATGTTGATAGCTTCGGCCCAAAAAGATTGACTCACATTGTACTCACTAAGCATAGACCTTGCCATATCAATGAGTGTTCTATTCTTTCTCTCAACAAGGCCATTTGATTGAGGTGTATACTTGGCCGAGAATTGATGTCTAATTCCAAATTCATCACACAACTCATCAATTCTAGTGTTCTTGAACTCACTACCATTGTCACTTCTAACTCTCTTGATGGTTGTTTCAAACTCATTGTGAATGCCCTTGACAAATGATTTGAATATTGCAAACACATCACTTTTGTCTACTAGAAAGAATACTCATGTGTATCTAGTGTAATCATCCACTATCACAAAGCCATATTTGTTACCTCCGATGCTAGTGTATTGTGTTGGCCCAAACAAATCCATGTGCAATAACTCAAATGCTTTACTAGTGCTCATCATGCTTTTCTTAGGATGGGTATTTCTGACTTGTTTTCCAGCTTGACAAGAGCTACAAAGTTTATCCTTTTCAAACACAATATCTTTCAAGCCTCTAACCAAGTCATGCTTAACCAATCTATTCAATTGTTTCATTGCAACATGATCAAGCCTTCTATACCATAACCAACCCATGCTAGACTTAGTGAACAAGCATGTAAATAATTTAGCTTCACTAGCATTGAAATCAACCAAGTATAGATTCTCATATCTAAAGTCTTTGAAGATCAAGTTAGAGCCATCTACACTTATGATCTCTACATCATCTACCCCAAATATGCATTTGAATCCAAGATCACACAATTGAGCCACGGATAGCAAATTGAAGTTCAAGCTCTCTACTAGCAACACATTGGATATGCTTATGTCATTGGATATTACAATCTTACCAAGCCCTTTGACCTTGCCTTTGCCATTGTCACCAAATGTGATACTATCATAACCATCATTGCCATTGGTGTTGATTGAGTTGAACATTCTTGCATCACCAGTCATGTGTTGAGTGCACCCACTATCAAGAACACAATGCCTTCCTCCGGCTTTGTAATTAACCTATAAAAGAAGATCAATTCTTTTTAGGTACCCAAACTTGCTTGGGTCCTTGAAGGTTAGTCACTAAGCTCTTTGTTACCCAAATGGCTTTCTTCTTTGAGCCCATCCATGGTTTACCAATGAACTTAGCCTTCATACCATTTGTACCCTTAGTAAGCATATATCATGAATTAAGCTTTATTAAGGATACATTAGCATTTTTGCTCTTGTTGTTGCATTTTTGCTCTACATGACCCACTTGCTTGCAACTAGTGCAAAACTGACTATTGTTCTTCACAAAACTAGTCTTGTGAGGAGAAAAGACCGCCTTGCCTTTCTTGGGGGTATAGCATAATCCCTCTTTGTAGAGAAAAGCTCTTTGGCTACCCAAGCACATAAGTAAACGGTCCTCACCACCATAAGCTTTAGCTAAGGTGTGAGTGAGCTTGTTGACCTCCTTCTTGAGGTTCTCATTCTCAACCACTAATGAGGTATCACAAGTGAGACCATCACTACTAGATAAGGTAGAAGTGGAAGTGCTACAAGAAGGGTTAGTAGGAGCAACAATGATAGGCACAGATAGTGATTCATCAATTATATCATAAGTTAAATCTACATTGCAAGTTTCAATATGCTTCTTTTATTTTGCTCATCAAGCAAAGAGGAATGAGCCTTTTCAAGCTTTTTGTGAGCTTTGCCAAGCTTCTCATTGGCTTCCTCTAGCCTCTTATGAGATGCATTGAGCTCATCAAATGCTTGCTTAAGGTCTTTTAGTTCCTTACGCAAGATTTTGCATTCCCTTCTCTTGATATCAAAGTGTTCTCTAGCATCTTCTAGCATGTCAAATAATTCATCTTTAGTGGGTTCATCATCATCACTATCACTATCATGGTTATTTTCATTTTCATTTTCATCATCATGTTCTTCATCGCTTTCATCATCACTAGTTTGTACCTTAGTGGCCTTAGCCATGAAGCATGATAAAGATTCGAAGAGAGAAGGCTTCTCATTGATTGCAATGCTTGCAAGAACCTTCTTCTTGGTGGTCTTGTTATCATCACTATCATCATCATCATCACTTGAGGAAGCATCACTATCTCAAGTGACTACATATGAACCACCCTTCTTCTTCTTGAAGGCCATCTTGTCCTTCTTCTCTTTCTTTTTCTTCTTGTCCTTCTTTTTGTTATCATCATCATTGTCGCTATTGTATGGACATTGAGCAACAAGATGATCTTTGCTTCCACACTTGAAGCACCTTCTTGACTCTTCTTTGTTCTTAGATGAAGACTTCTTTCTTCTAGCACAGTAGCCCTTCTTCACCATGAACTTGCCAAATCTCTTGACAAAGAGAGCCATCTTCTCGTCATCATTATCATCCCATAAATCATCTTCTTCACTAGATGTTTCTTGCTTAGCTTTGCCCTGGGATGATGTGGCCTTGAATGCCACGCTCTTCTTCTTCTCATCCTTCTTCTATTCTTTCTTCTCCTTCTTTTCTTCCTTCTCATCATCATCTCTATACGTATCATCGGTCATGATGTCTCCCAACACTGGGTTTGGTGTCATGGTGTCCAAACCACTCCTTACTAGAATAGTGACCAATGTGTCAAATCTTGAAGGTAAGTATCTTAAGAACTTGTAGGACAAGTCCTTATCCTTCACCTCTTCTCCAAGTGCTTTGAGATCATTGATAAGCACTTGAAGCCTATGAAACATCTCTAGCACACTCTCATCCTTCTTCATCTTGAAGCTTGCAAACTTCTCTTTAAGAATGTAAGCCTTTGTACCCTTCATGGCTTGAGTGCCCTCAAATGATTCTTCCAACTTCTTCCATAATAGCTTCTTGGTGTTGTTGATTTGAGCCATTTTTACACCGATACCACTTGAAAGGTCCTAATGGCTAGAGGGGGGTGAATAGCCTAATAAAAATTTCTACAACAACACTTAACAAAATGGTTAGACAATTATGAGGCGAAGCAAGTGTTGCGCTAGCCTACTCAAAATGCAAGCCACCTACTACAATTCTAATTTAGATAGTATCTATTCACATAATAGCTATGACACTACCCTATGTTAGTGTGCTCTCAAAGGCTAACTAAAGAGCCACACCAACCAAGCAAGCAAGCTCTCAAAACTAGCTACACTAAAGAGCCTGTTAATTAGTTTACGGTAATGTTAAAAAAGTGATCAAGAAGGTTATACCGCCGTGTAGATGAATGAATCAATCAATCACAAGGATGAATAACAATGAAGACCAATCACCTCGGAATTAATGATGAACACAATGATTTTTTTTACCGAGGTTCACTTGCTTGCCGGAAAGCTAGTCCTCGTTGTGACGATTCACTCACTTAGAGGTTCACGCGCTAATTGGCTTTACATGCCAAACCCTCAATAGGGTGCCGCACAACCAACACAAGATGAGGATCACACAAGCCACGATCAATCCACTAGAGTATCTTTTGGCTCTCCACTGGGGAAAGGTCAAGAACCCCTCACAATCACCACGATCGGAGCCAGAGACAATCACCACTCTCCGCTCAACGATCCTCGCTGTTCTAAGTCGTCTAGGTGGCGGCAACCACCAAGAGTAACAAGCGAATCCTGCAGCGAAACACGAACACCAAGTGCCTCTAGATGCAATCACTCAAGCAATGCACTTGGATTCACTCCCAATCTCACAAAGATGATGAATCAATGATGGAGATGAGTGGGAGGGCTTTAGCCAAGCTCACAAGGTTGCTATGTTAATGCAAATGGCCAAAGGTGTGAGCTTCAACCGGCCATGGGGCTTAAATAGAAGCCCCCATGAAATATAGCCGTTGTACCCCTCTACTGGACACAACACGGGCTGACCGAATGCTCCGGTCATGTTGACCGGATGCTGGACCTCAGCGTCCGGTCGCCCGATGATAGCCACGTGTCCCAATCTCAACGGTCACTAGAGTTGACCGGACGCTGCGCTATAACTGACCGGACGCTGAGCCACCAACGTCCAGTCATTTCTAGTAAGGTTATAGAAACACATTTTGCCCACCGGACGTGTCCGGTCATGCTCGATCGGACCCTGCCAGCGTCCGGTCACTCAGTAACTTTTCTCTGCGCTGCCCGACAACAGGACCGGACCCTGCCTCTAGCGTCCGGTCGCTGAGCGACCCAGCGTCCGGTCAATTGATCGACGCTGGCGTCTTCGTGGCTACAACTGACCGAACGCATTGGTCTGCCTGAGACCAGTGTCTGGTCACCTTGTGACCAGCGAGACTAACTCCTTTTCACCTCTAACTTCTTCATCCTTGCTCAAATGTGCTAACCACCAAGTGTATCACCTTGTGTACATGTGTTAGCATATTTTCACAAACAGTTTCAAGGGTGTTAGCATTCCACTAGATCCTAAATGCATATGCAATGAGTTAGAGCATCTAGTGGCACTTTGATAACCGTATTTCGATATGAGTTTCACCCCTCTTAATAGTACGGCTATCAAACCTAAATGTGATCACACTCTCTAAGTGTATTGATCACCAAAACAAAATAGATGCTATAGTTTATACCTTTGCCTTGAGTTTTTTATTTTTCTCTTTCTTCTTGCCAAGTCCAAGCACTTGGTCAATATCATGGCATCATCATCATCATCATGTCATGATCTTCATTTGCTTCACCACTTAGAGTGTGCTACCTATCTCATGATCACTTGATAAACTAGGTTAGCACTTAGGGTTTCATTAATTCACCAAAAGCAAACTAGAGCTTTCACATTTATGATTTCTAAGCTAGTGGAAATATTAGTTAGTAATATCATTTTTCTACCGCAAGTATTTCACTGTCATCTACAAAGTTTGTACTTTAAACTTTATTTAAGTATCACACACATGTTCTATAGCATTTTTGCTTAATAAAAATTGATTTTAAACCCTAAGTGATATAACATGACTATTGAATTAACTTTCGCTCCGCATTTTAGTTGATCGTTTTGAGTTACAGAAATTGATCTACACACTTTATCACTTGCATTAACACATAAACATGATGCTCATGATATGTTTTAGTAAATAATTTACGGTGTAACATCAATGGTGTTACAGTTTACAAGACTGACATGTCGTATAAAATAAAATGATACCTGGGTTTTTTTCTCGATCGTGCCTCGGCACGTTTTTTATTAAGCGAAAGTAGAGTTTGTTACATCGTAAACTGGCCGAGACTAATGACCGAAGAGCACACAAGGTTATGATTTACACAAGTATTTTGCGACCCAAGTGATGAAACACTCACTCTCAATAGAGAGTTACATTCTATGGTTTGACTGTCATTTAACTTCATGACTCATAAAGAATTGATAATAGTGTCAAGAGAGTTTTATCTTCTTCTCTCTCTTAAATACGCTGACATGTCATTAAAAATGTTTATGTGGCAACATATTTAATGTAAATGAAACTCACATTGAGACTGGCCTAAGAGCAAGGTCAATAATAAAGCCAAGTGCTTGGCTATAAGTCAAGTTATAAAAAGCCAAGTCATACAATAATTGTCTCATGTTTGTCTATATAAAAGGTTTTTATTATTATGTAGTACCATGCTTACTTTCTCTTTCGTACTCCTCCTCATATACACTGGCCCTGTTCGTTTCACTGATAAGCCAGGCTGAAAAATACTGTTCGTTGATTTATTATGAGAGAAAAATATTGTACCATGACTGATATATTCAAAGAAACAAGCTCGCAGATGCTTATGCTTCCGTGCCCAGCTTAATACTAGAATAAGAGCCAAATTTTCGTCTCTCTTCTCTCCTGTAGTCAACAAAAAAAGTGACCAGTTTGGCTATAAATCCACTTGCTCTAAGCGTGAAGTTAATATTATTGTTGAACATTTACAGAAAATCTATGTGCAATGGCCAACCCCGCACAAGGACCGAAGAGGGTCCCACCCAGGCGTGGAAAAAGCGGTAAGGGCCGCCGCGATCGAGCAAAAGGCAGCACGCCGCAATCCCATATTCTTCGGCCTCTGCCCTAGCTTGTCTCCCATCGTAGCCCTGCCTTTTCAAAGTCGTGGACCGTTGAAGCAGGGACACGGGACACCAGACATGCTCTCAGCTCACTCAGAGTCTGCAGCCACTTTTTTCACGCGATGGGTCAAATCCTATCCTACCAGGATCTGCTCATCTGCGTACGGCCTGTCTATCAAACTGGCCATCGTATAAAGTTTTAGGGGTGTTTGGTTTCCTGGACTAAATTTTAGTCTATGTCATATCGGATGTTATTTAGGAGAATTAAATATGAGTTAATTATAAAACTAATTACATAGATGGAGACTAATTTCCGAGACGAATTTATTAAGCCTAATTAATCCATCATTAGCATATATTTACTGTAGCACAACATTGTCAAATCATGGACTAATTAGGCTTAAAAAATTCGTCTCGCAAATTAGCCACAATCTGTGCAATTAGTTATTTTTTCGTCTATATTTAATACTTCATGTATGTGTCCAAACATTCGATGGGACATGGACTAAAATTTTCCAATAGAAACCAAACACCGGCCGCGCCCTTGTTTAGTTCCATCACTTTATAAAAAAGAAGATTTCCCGTCACATCAAATTTACGGTACATGCATAAAAAGATTTAGTACTCCATGCATATACCGTAAATTTGATGTGACGGAAAATATTCTTTTTATATAGTGCCAAAGTTTGGATTTTGGTGGAACTAAACGTGGCCTTAGAGTATTATATAGGTTTCTCGGATATTAATAAAAAATAAATTACAGAATTTATTAATAATATGCAAGACGAATTTATTAACACTAATTAATCTATCGTCAACACATGTGTTACCGTAACACCACATTGTTAAATTATGAACTAATTAGGTTTAAAATATCCGTCTAGCAAATTGGTCGTAAAGTGTGTAATTAATTATTTTTTAGTCTATATTTAACACTCTATGCATATGTCAAACATTCGAAGTTAGATCCGAGTTGACTCTATACAAGTACTGTACATTTTTTTTTTCTGTGACGACACCACCGCAATGGTCTTTCGTAAGCCGTCGCGTCCACAGGTGAGGTGCGTATGCGTACCTTCTGCTCTTCTACTGCGTTTGTTCACACTGTGCCGCGACGTGCTCTGAGCTCATGCGTCGTTTGTTCTTCTTCTCTGAAGCGGTTGCTCACGACGCGTCTTGTCAAAGTAGCCGACCGGGGCACTACACCACTTGACCGGTGGCGTGCACGTCCTCGGAGAAATTCGGGATGAATTTGAAGGAATCTGAATAAATTTAAAAAATTTATAAAAAATACTATTTCAAATAAAAAAACCGAATTAAGTCGAGTTCAATGACAGGCGAACGGGGCCACAGTCTCGCACACCAAAGTCTGAACGCGAGACGCGGTGCGCCTCGTCGTCGGGTACGCACGGCAGCGGCGCCTTCCCGAGCGAGTCACATGCGCAGCTGCTGCCATGTGTGGCGTGGCAGGCTAAAACACTGTAATCAATAGTTGATGCTGTCGACGGTGGACGACGACGGACGAGGCGGTCAGTGTCAGGCAGAGGCAGGCTTGTCCTGGACGAGCCGGCCTCGGTGAGCCATGGCCAGCATTCCGATGCATGCGCCTCGACCTTTATTGGACTAGGCTGCGGCGCTGCGCAACCGCGTGGAACGTTTATTGCCCTCGCCCCCATTTTCTATCTCTGCCCATTTGGAACACGCATTTTACAATCAAGCCTCGCGACTATTGGTGTGTTTAGGCTGTGTTTAGTTCACCGAACCAAAATTTTTGGACGTCATATCGGATGTTTTGATGTTGAAAGAGGTTTTCGGATATTAATAAAAAAACTAATTACATAGCTCGCCGGAAAACTGCGAGGTGAATTTATTAAGCCTAATTAATCCATCATTAGCGCATGTTAGTTACTGTAGCACTTATGGCTAATCATGGACTAATTAGTCTTAAAACATTCGTCTCGTGATTTCCAACCAAACTGTACAATTAGTTTTTTTCGTCTATATTTAATACTCCATGCATGTGCTGCAAGATTCGATTTGATAGTTTGGGTTAAAAAATTTTGAGAACTAAATCAGGCCTTAGTTGCAATGCATTTACAATGGTGTGTGATAAAATCTTACATGACTAGATATAGACTATAAGCGAAGCGAAGAGGACGATTCGTCGGTTACGGGGAAGATGCAACTCTGCATGTGCGGATGCAATAACGCTGCATGGATGGATATTAGGAATCTTCACCAAAGGTGCACTACATCCATAGATAAGCCAGAATGAACAGTAAAACTTATTTTGAGCATACCCACCGCGGGGCCAGAATGAGGACGTATTCTCACGTCCAGTCATTCATGTTGCTTCCACTCAGCAAGAAACCAAAGCATGTTTTCTTTTTCTCATATATACAATATGTTCGCTGGGTCGTAAACGATCCTAAATTTTCAGCTAGAATAATATTTTTCTCTCACACCAAACCAGCCAGCAGTAATAATCCACGATCGTATACGATTGTTTCAGCCCCAGCCGAATAGACCGTATACAGATCCACCTAGCCAGGATGAGAAAGATGCACCCAACAAATCACACCTTAGCAATCCACCCACTCTGGAATCACAACAATAGCCATTTACAAGTAGCAGTGTATGGAAGCCTAATGCCAACAAAGCTTCATTGAGCAACTCTCCTTTTCACGACAAAGCCTTCCTTATTGCACATGAATTAGATCTTCTGCATTTCTCTTGTGATTGCGGACCGGCGTGACGTGTTTGTTCTAATCGAGAAGCCAGTTCTCTTTGCATTAGAGTTGTGGTACTCTTTTGCTTCGTCCAAGGATGCAAAAGACAGCCCATTGTGTGGCATTTGAGACTGTCTCGAATGGTGAGAACGCAAACACAAAACCTATTTCAAGATTTGAGTCATGTACAGAGAAAGAATCACGCACCCAAAATCTTCCTTCTCCAACAACAAACCCAAAAAAAGACTCCTAGTTTCCTCCATCTTCGTCTTCCCCGCGGCCGGCCACCGAGCTGCGAGCTCCGGCGCGAGCTCCGGCGAGGCGTGCGGCCCCTTCGCGCGAACAGCTCGTCTGCATACAGAGGGTACAGACTACAGAGCCCAAAACCAATCCAGTATACTGTGAAAAAGAAGAGCTTTTTCCTGAATCGCTGCACTCAAGAAACCAACCGAGGAAGCATCAATCGAATCGAGCTCAAATGCGGAGAGAAGAAGGATAAGACAAGGACCTCAGGCAAACCGAAGTAAATGCGTCAACAACCGGAGCTTCAGCAGGTACCTGACTCTAGCAGGGGTAGGCCAATCCAGACGCAAAGCAAAGCAGGCGCGGGGGGTGGGAGGAAGGGAGGGGGGCCGCCGGGGGCCGGCCGTAGCAGGCACATGCACCGCCGCGTCGCCGCTTCGGGAGGGAAGGGAGAGGGGAAGGGAGAGAAATGGAGGGAAGGCAGAGAGAGGGAGAGAGATGCGAGGGAGGAGCGGAGACAGGAGAGAGGGGAGGGGCCGCCGGTGGTGCTGCGCCGGCTGCTGCTGCTGCCGGGAGGGGGTGCCGCGCGAGCCGCCTCCGTCCCCACCGCGAGCGGCACCTTCGGAGATTTGCGTCGTCTCTCCGTCGAGACGCTTATTTGCGTTTCGTTGGGGTTTGAACGCAAAATGCGTTCTGTGTTTGGGTCATCTGTTGGAGTATGTTTTTGATACCTAAAACACTGTGAACGACCTATTTTACATTTGGGTTGCGTCATTGGAGACAGTCTGAGGAGTAGACCACACCTCTTCCTCCTCTTGTGCTACTTCATTTTCAGCACCATTCAATTCATTATCAGCACCTATAGGATTAGCAGTAGAACCTTCATTCGTGTCCTCAATCTTTGCCCGTTCAAATGACAATCTAATCTCAGAAACGGTAGGAAGAACCTCTTCTTAAACTGCAGGAGCTGCCTCTGCTAAATCAGCATGACCAACTTTAGAAAAACTAGGCAAAATCTGCTGGTTCACATGCTCATCATTAGGCTAAAGAATTCAAGGAATTACAGGCACTTGAGCGCAGAAGGTAGGGTTGCCGGTCGCATAATCCAAACCAAATGCATCCAAGAAATCTTCATCCAATTCTGGTGGCAGCTCGTTAAGATCCATATTTGAGAACTACATGCAAAACAGTAAGTTACATGAAATTAGGTAACTTAGTCAAACCCATTAGACAATAATACTATATAAAATTAGGCAAAAAAAGGCCAACAACTTATACAGTTTTGTTTAGTACATGCTATCAGTTTTGTTCAGTACATGCTATCAGTTACATGAAATTTCATGATAGCTATGGCTATTAGTTTTCCACGGTTACACTGGGACTGAAGACTGACTAACACTGTACCTAAATGTTACAACCTGTAAAATAGACACATGAGAGTTTAGAAACTTAAGACCATCCATGGTATAAAATGCATTTTATTCCATAGTCAGTTTTCAACTTAATGAATATACTGTTCTTGTGTTTCTCTCTTTTTACACAAAGTTGAAATTTGAGGCGTGCTTGTCCTCAACTCAGTTGATTTAAATATTTTTTTTCTCAGTTCTCACTACCGTCTGTGTGCTTATCATATACTTCTATTTAATTGCAGGTGTGAGGCCATCAAACATCAAAATGAACATGTGCAACAACCATGTGCAGCAACTAACACTACATCCATGGATAAGCCAGGATGGACAGTAAAACTCATTTTGAGCATATCCACCGCGGGGCCAGAATGAGGACGTATTCTCACGTCCAGTCATTCATGTTGCTTCCACTCAGCAATAAACCAAAACATGTTTTCTTTTTCTCAGATTATACAGATCCACCTAGCCAAGATGAGAAAGATGCACCCAACAAATCACACCTTAGCAATCCACCCACTCTGGAATCACAACCATAGCCATTTACAACTAAAGCAGTGTATGGAAGCCTAATACCAACAAAGCTTCCTTGAGCCTGTATGGTTGTGCCACACGTCAAGACAATATTGTTTGTCATCGTCCCCGTTCTCTCTATTGGTTGTGGTCGCTGCAGCTACTGCTACACTGTGCAGTGACTTGTGAGAGCAAGTTCTGCAGTTGCAGTCAACAGCAATCACAACCGATTAGGATAATTACTTATTTCTTTATTATGGTCCAAAATGTCAACAACCCAGTGCTACACCTAAACTCAATGCCAACCTAGGCCCTTCTCATACAATTGGAATCCATAGCCCATTAATTAAACCTCTTTCTCTTTTTTCCCTGAATTAAACTAACAACTCTCCTTACAAAAATCATACCTCACTTATACAAACTTCGGTTTCATTGTTTCTTCTTCCTAAATTGATACTCCATCCGCTCCTAATTGTAAGTCATTCTGGATTTTGTAGGTAAATAGCATTTGGAATACACCTAGATATACATTATGTCTATATACAAGTAAAAATTTATGTATCTACAAAAGCTAGAACGACTTACTAGAAAGGAGGGAGTACTACATTCAGCAACTTGGATAGCTACCCTAACACACTACAACACCTACGATGGAACGACCTACTCCCTTGCACCATAAAGTTATTATAAAAGTATATTCAACTATTAATGTAGTGATACCTGTTATGCACCATAAATATTAATATTCTCTTGCATATATTTTTATTAGAGTTGCAAATATCAACCATTTGAGAAATGAGAATAACATTCTTAATGGTGGCTTGGTATTGGACACGGTTTTTGGCGGAACTGCCCCCGCGTCGCTCCCACATGAGCGGCTCGGGTGGGATGATGAGGACATCACTTCTTCAGAGGTACCCGCTGATCCTCCAACCGTCATGCAAGGTCCAATGACCCGGGCTCGAAAGCGACAACTCAATTTAGAGGTGAGCTCGTTCTTAAGCGATACTTTTCATACTTTTGAGAATAGACTACTACCTAAGGATGTTATCTTGCTTAGGAACATTGGAGAGGGTCATGAAGGACTTAGAGGAAGTGGTGGAGGTGATGATGACTAGCAAGGACGTCCAACACAAGCCAGAGGCCCAGTCCAACAAGAATTCGAGTCTGCCTCAGTCTCTAGGACTAGTCTGCCTTAAACTGGTCACCCAGGACGCATCCGGACTCCGTTGTTGATGATCCACATATGGATGGAAAACTAATTTGATAAGGAAGCCAATCCAAGTGGTCTCACGTCAAAAGCTCTTCGTAATCAACGGGAATCGTTGAAACAAGTCAGCGTCCAGAATCTACCAGGGTGCTGCGACACCGTCTTTTGGTCCGTTGGACCGTGTATCATGTTTGGGCCCAATAGGGGCGTGTCCAGGGGTCTTGCACGACCCTAGAGTCTTCATAAACAACCGTCGCCCCTCCATTAGGGTTTGGGGTTTTGCTTAGATTATTCTGTCAAGAACAGTTTTGCCGTTCATCGGTTTGTGAGATCCCAACTTCATGAGATAATCATTCATCTGTAATTTGGTTGCGTTCTTTCTTGTTCTTGCTTGTGTTCTTCGTTGCGCAGGCAGGGATTAGCCTTCTTGGCGAGGTCAACCTGGTCCATAACTTGGTTGATAACCAGAGGAGTTGTGGTGCTAAGATTGCAGGGTTTGATCTGAAGCCGGATCGGTGTGTCATTCTCCGCCACAATGATAGTTACCATCACCTGACGGAAGATCGGGATCCCCGTCTCCATTAGGTGTTATCAGAGCTAAGGTATACTATTAGGTTCATATTTATTCCCTAGTTTGAGTGTTTCGCATTCGTCCCATAGTCCAGTGCCATACTCGTTTTTCTTGTCCTAGAACCTTCCGCGCCATAGCCTTTGCATATTTCAGTTTCAGAGTCCGTCGTGTTGAGTTTGTGTCCTGGTTGAGATCTTGTTGCTGGTTAGGTCATGTTAAAGTCCAGTTCGTGTGTTTTCCCCCATCGTTTCCATCAAATCTTTGCTGCTGTGACCAATTTTGCGCATATTGTTTCCGTTTTGTCCTCTAATTCGGAGCCAATTCTTAAAACTGGTCTAGTTTTCATATACGAACTCCGATTTCGACGTTTCATATATCAAAATCGATCAGAAAAAAAATTTCGGATCCGTCCATCCCCCACTTTGTTGGGGTTCAAAAATTTTAGATTGGTTAAAAAGTGGTCACAAGATCCTCTTTTCGTGGTCACAAGGTTTTTGTCGATTTTGAGCAAGTTTTCTGAAAATTCCACAGGCCACGTCTTTCACTTGTTTCAGCTCATATTTTCTGTGGTTACTTCTTTTGTGCTCCTAAGTAAAGGAAAAATATCAAAAAAAAAATAAAAAGTCGAAATTTCCCAAAAAAACAACGATAGCCTAAAAAATAGAAAAAAAGAGAGGGGGCAAAAGATGAACAATATTTAGAGGAGCACATAGAGAAGACCAAAGTGAGCTGTGTTAGCATGTGCTGTCTGGTTCCTTGTTTGTGTTGCTATCTCCATCCACCATACTTGTTTTTCATACACCTGTCACCTTGCTATCCACCATACTTTTGTCACACGCCTGGTACTTGGAACATTTTAGACCAGCAACGAGAACAATTACTTTAGACTATAATTCAGCATTACTTTCTGTTACTGACTTGTGTGCCAGATATACATATTACTCTTTGTGTGCCTTCCAAGCTCCACAAACTCTTCAGATCAGTATAGACAAAGGGCGTTGCAATCTCGGTACCACTGCCTCACAGGTATCACGAACCAGCCGCCGGTTGTACCGCCCACTGCTTGTGTTGGTAAGAACTTTGTAAGAGCTTGATAAGACGCTTCCACTTGCTATGAAAAGTGACACCACTGCAACCACGTAGTCATTTGGTAGGGATAACTTTCACCTGTTTGTTCCTGTTTTTGTGTTTTCAATGGTAGGAGGTGAACAGACTAGAGATAATAATCCTAAGAGTTTCAACGAGTGTGTCAGTCAAGAGCAACTACAAGCTATTGTAGAGGATGCCCAAAAAAGGATGAATGAGGCCGTCAGGAAGGCCGTCACTGACGCACTCATTGAACTCAACATTGGCAATAACATGGAGAGATTGGACAAGCGAATTTCCACACTAACCGACAAAGGTTACTGAGTTGGAAACCTTTGTGGCGGGCAACAACGACGTCTCTGACAGCAACATCGATGGTCAAGACACGGTGTATGATGCCAACAGGAACATAGGTCGAGCAGCTTTCCGACAAGAGAGATTACAACAACGTCTTTGCCGCAACACGACAGGTATGGGTGGTGTCCACCACCATCGTCAAGGTAATAATCACCATGTGTTCGATGATCCTTATGCTAAAATTAAGTTCACAATACCATCTTTTTTAGGTCATTATGATGCTAAGGGATATCTTGATTGGGAGATGACGGTAGAACAAAAGTTTAGTGCCCACCTTGTACCTGAGTAGCATAGAGTTAGACAAGCTACTAGTGAGTTTAAGGATTTTGCCATTATTTAGTGCAATGGGATAGCTGCACAGAATGCTTTACCTGGTACGTGGGAAGAACTTAAGGTAGCTATGTGTGATCGTTTTGTTCCTCCTTCTTATCATAGAGACTTGCATAAGAAATTGATGCGTTTAGAACAAGGAGATAAATCTGTACATGATTACTATGGTGAGCTCCAAAAGGGTATGCACTGTAGTGTTGTGGAGGGAAACGAAGATGCCATTTGTCGTTTTTATTCGGGTTTGAGGCGTGAGATTCAGGACATTGTTGATTATAAAGAATTTAACACTGTCAACCAGTTGTTTCAGTTTGCTATGCTTGCAGAAAAGGAATTGCAGGGGCGTGAACAGCAGGGCAAGAGCAAGGTCAGCACCAGCACATACACGCCACGCTCAGCACCATCTTCGGGGCTGACCAAGCCAACCACTTTTTAGGCGCCTCCACCAGCGAGCAAGCGACCAACAGCCTCTAGAGTTTTCGCTACACCTAAGGCACCTCCTGCATGACCTTTAGATTCAGGTAAAAATTCTTTGCAGGTGCCTACCAAGAGTTCCTCATCCATTGCATCGACGGGACGCACTTCAGGTATTCAGTGCCACCGCTGCCATGGCATTGGCCATGTGCAGAAGGACTGCCCAAGTCAGCGGGCATATATTGCTACAGAAGATGATTACATCAGCACCTCTAACATTGAGGATGAAGAAGACCAAGATGCAGATGAGGACGACGACAAAGTCCTTGGTGACGAGGCCATGGCGTCCTATAGGAGCATCATTGTACATCGGGTGCTCAGCTCACAAGTCCAACAACCTGAGAAGCTACAACACCATAACTTGTTCCAGATTTCTTCATCATCAGCGATCGTCGAGCACGTGTCATTATTGATGGAGGTAGCTACAACAATTTGGTGAGTTCTGATTTGGTCAAGAAGCTTGGCTTGACCACACGCCCACACCCACGTCCATACCATATTCAGTGGCTAAATGATTCTGGTAAAGCAAAGGTAACACAAACTTGCAGAGTTTCATTTTCCATTGTTTCTTATGTTGATTCTGTTGATTGTGATGTGGTACCTATGCAAGCTTGTTCACTCTTATTGGGTCGTCCTTGGGAACATGATAATGATGCTACACACCATGGTAGAAGTAATAAATACACTTTTGTGCATAAAGGAAAGAAAATTACTTTGGTACCTTTGACCTCTGCTCAAATTGTACAAGCTGATAGAGAACGCGCTGCTAGTTTGAATGATATTCAATCTGAAAATCAGCAAGTTGCTAATTCTACTTTCCCACCTAAAAAGGATAAGTCTACATCTATTTCTAAGCTTGAGGGGATTAAATTGAAGGGTGGCGTTATGCTTGCAACAAAATGTGACTTTGCTAAAATTTCTGATGATGATATTTGCTATGCTTTGGTATGCAAACGAGCTATGTTTTCACTTGATGATATTGTTAGCTCGGTACCTCCTACTGTCACTAACCTTTTGCAGGAGTATGAGGACATTTTTCCAGTTGAGATACCCCCAGGGCTGCCACCTATGAGAGGGATAGAGCATCAAATCGATTTGATTCTGGGAGCAACCTTGCCCAACCGTGCTGCCTATCGAACCAATCCCGAGGAGACTAAGGAAATTCAGCGGCAAGTCCAAGACCTATTGGACCGTGGGTATGTACATGAAAGCCTTAGTCCTTGTGCCGTTCCAGTACTTTTGGTTCCTAAGAAAGATGGAACTTGGCGTATGTGTGTTGATTGTAGAGCCATCAATAATATTACTATTTGGTATCGTCATCCTATTCTTAGGCTAGACGACATGCTAGATGAGTTGTGTGGTTCTATAATTTTCACTAAGATTGACTTGCGAAGTGGCTACCACCAAATTAGAATGAAACTTGGAGATGAATGGAAAACTGCGTTTAAACCAAATTCGGGTTGTATGAGTGGTTAGTAATGCCTTTTGGTTTGACAAATGCACCTAGCACTTTCATGCGCTTAATGAATGAGGTTTTAAGAGCTTTTATTGGACATTTTGTGGTAGTTTACTTTGATGATATATTGATTTACAGCAAGTCTTTTGATGAACATATGGATCACTTACGTGCTGTTTTTAATGATTTACGTGATGCATGTTTATTTGGTAACCTTGAGAAGTGCATCTTTTGCACGGATCGAGTTTCTTTTCTTGGCTATGTTGTAACTCCACAGGGAATTGAGGTGGACGAGATGAAAATTGAAGCCATAAAGAGCTGGCTGGTTCCCCAAACCATCACACAGGTGAGGAGTTTTCTTGGTCTTGCAGGATTCTACCGTCGCTTTGTCAAAGATTTCAGCACCATTGCTGCCTCGTTGCATGAGTTGATGAAGAAAGGAGTGGTGTTCCATTGGGGAAAGACACATGAGGAGTCCTTTGACACTTTGAAGGACAAGCTTACACACGCACCATTGCTGCAACTTCCAAACTTTGGTAAAACTTTTGAGCTAGAATGTGATGCTAGTGGAGTTGGCATTGGAGGTGTTTTGATGCAAGATGGTAAACCTGTTGCTTATTTTAGTGAAAAATTGCACGGTCCTATTCTTAATTATTCCATGTATGATAAAGAATTGTATACACTTGTTCGTTCTTTAGAGACGTGTCGTCATTATTTGTGGCCTAAAGAATTTGTTATTCATTCTGATCATGAATCGCTTAAGTATCTTCGCTCTCAAAATAATCTGAATCGTAGGAATACTAAATGGGTTGAATTTATTGAATCTTTTCCTTATATTATCAAACACAAGAAAGGGAAGGATAATATGATTGCTGATGCTCTGTCTAGAAGATATACGTTGCTGTCCCAACTTGATTGTCGGATTTTGGGTCTTCACTCAATAAAAGAACAATATGCGCTTGATCCCTATTTTAAGGATGTATTGCTTAATTATAGAGAGGGACGTACATGGAATAAGTTTATGATCAATGATGGGTTTTTGTTTAGATCTAACCGTCTATGCATTCCAGTTGGTTCCGTTCGTCTTTTGTTGTTGCAGGAGGCACATGGAGGTGGATTGATGGGATATTTTGGTGCCAAGAAGACGGAGGAGGTGCTGTCCACACACTTCTTTTGGCCAAGGATGAGGCGAGATGTAGAGCGGTACGTGGCTCGGTGTGCCACATGTCAAAAAGCTAAGTCGCGGTTGAACCCACATGGTTTGTATATGCCTCTTCCTGTTCCTTCTACTCCTTGGGCAGATATATCTATGGATTTTGTGTTGGGATTGCCAAGGACTAAGAGGGGGAGGGATAGTATTTTTGTGGTGGTTGATCGTTTTTCTAAGATGGCATATTTTATTCCTTGTCATAAGAGCGACGATGCTATTTATATTGCTGACCTTTTCTTTCAAGAAATCATTCGTTTATATGGTATGCCTTCTACTATTGTTTCAGATCGCGATGCAAAATTCTTGAGTCATTTTTGGCGCACGTTGTGGAATAAATTGGGGACCAAGCTGCTGTTTTCTATAACATATCATCCCCAAACTGATGGGCAAACTGAGGTTGTGAATCAAACATTGTCCACCATGTTGAGAGCCATTTTGAAGCGCAATTTGAAGATGTGGGAAGAGTGTTTGCTGCACGTGGAGTTTGCATATAATAGGGCAGAACATTCCACCACCAAGGTAAGTCCTTTTCAGGTAGTGTATGGTTTTAACCCCCCGTGCTCCTATTGATCTTTTGCCTTTACCTACCACTAAGAGAATACATAGTGATGCTAGAGAGCGTGCTAATTTTATTCGTAAGTTGCACGAAACAACTAAAGTAAATATTGAAAGAATGAATGCAAAGTATAGAATTGCTGGTAGTAAAGGTAGAAAAGAGATTAAACTTGAACTGGGTGATTTGGTTTGGTTACATTTAAGAAAAGATATATTTCCTGAGCTACGTAAATCTAAATTAATGCCAAGAGCAGCTGGTCCTTATAAGATCATTGAGAAAATAAATGATAATGCCTACAAACTTGAATTGCCACCCGAGTTCGGGGATAGTCCCACCTTTAACATTGCAGATTTGAAACCTTATTTGGGAGAAGAAGATGAGCTTGAGTCGAGGATGACTCTAATTCAAGAGGGGGAGGATGATGAGGACATCACTTCTTCAGAGGTACCCACTGATCCTCCAACCATCATGCAAGGTCCAATGACCCGGGCTCGAAAGCGACAACTCAATTTAGAGGTGAGCTCGTTCTTAAGCGATACTTTTCATACTTTTGAGAATAGACTACTACCTAATGATGTTATCTTGATTAGGAATATTGGAGAGGGTCATGAAGGACTTAGAGGAAGTGGTGGAGGTGATGATGACCAGCAAGGACGTCCAACACAAGCCGGAGGCCTAGTCCAACAAGAATTCGAGTCTGTCTCGGCCTCCCGGACCAGTCTGCCTTAAACTGGTCACCCAGGACGCATCCGGACTCCGTTTTCGATGATCCACATATGGATGGAAAGCTAATTTGATAAGGAAGCCAATCCAAGTGGTCTCACATCAAAAGCTCTTCGGAATCAACTGGAATCGTCGAAACAAGTCAGTGTCCAGAATCTGCCAGGGTGCTGCGACACCGTCTTTTGGTCCGTTGGACCGTGTATCGTGTTTGGGCCCAATAGGGGCATGCCCAGGGGTCTTGCATGACCCTAGAGTCTTCATAAATAGCCACCGCCCCTCCATTAGGGTTTGGGGTTTTGCTTAGATTATTCTGTCAAGAACAGTTTCGTCGTTCATCGGTTTGTGAGACCCCAACTTCGTGAGATAATCATTCATCTGCAATTTGGTTGCGTTCTTTCTTGTTCTTGCTTGTGTTCTTCGTTGCGCAGGCAGGGATTAGCCTTCTTGGCGAGGTCAACCTGGTCCGTGACTTGGTTGATAACCAGAGGAGCTATGGTGCTAAGATTGCAGGGTTCGATCTTTCGATCTGAAGCCAGATCGGTGTGTCATTCTCCGCCACAACGATAGTTACCATCACCTGACAGAAGATTAGGATCCCCGTCTCCATTACGGCTCCTCCCCCCAAACCATAGCAGCCCCTCCCCTCCCCTCCCCGCCGCGCCACCGCCGGAGCTGGCCGTCGGCATGGTCGCTCGGTCGGCAGGGATGGCGGCGGCGGGGCATTTCTCCTTTCTCTTGGCGGTGCATGCGGCAGCAGCCCAATGGCCCCTCCCCTCACATGAGCTACGTGGAGCTCAGCGGGGAGGGCCACCGTGGCTATGGCGGCGCCGGCTGGTGCCCGAGCTGGCGTAGGGGACGACGATGTGCTCTCCTTCTCCTCCACGCGTTCCCCTCCTCCTCTCTTGACGGCGACGGCGGCGACAGCTGGGGCCGCTGGTTCGGGCCACGTGAGGTCAGATCCGGCGCCCAGGAGGCCGGATCTGGACTCTAGGTGGCCAGTTCAGCTTCGGGGCCGGCGGCGGGTGAAGTGGTGGCCGGTGGCGGTTGCGGCGGTGGTGGGGGCTTGTGATGGCGCTGGGGGCAGCGCTCCCTCTGCCTGCCTCTCCCCTCATGGCCCTGGCTGTTGCGGTGGCGGCCAGGCCTCTTCAGGGACTGGATATGGCCAGGGCGGCAACCTGCTGGCTATCTTGCCCGTGGTGGCCGGTTTGCCAACCTCGGCGGCGGGCAGGGCGATGGGCCAACACAAGGCGGTGCCTGCGGTTGTGGTTAAGACGGAGGCAGCGGCGGCGGCATGGGGCGCCGGGTTTGGGGCCTGGTGTCCAGATCCAGCGGTCTCAGGGCAGGGGGCGGCGCCCGAGATGGTGGGGCACACGCCCTGTAGCGGCTGGCGGCGAGGTCGGCTGCGACATCGGTGGGTGCCAGGGCCGACGAAGATGGTCAGTGGCGGCCTTGTCGTGCAGCACTGGGACGCGAGCGGCGGAGTCAGGTCTGGCTATGCGTGGCCCAGACGGAGGGGGTGACAGCCGACGCAGCTGTGCGGCTGCTGTGTGCAGCCGGCGCGTCGATGCCCCTCTGAAGGGGCTTCCGTGGGGCGGCGGGACAGCGACGATGGCGGTGAAGGCTGGCAGGGGGTCCGGCTTCGCGACCCAGCATTCGTGCTAGAGGGTTCTTGGACGAAAGCCTTGGCGACGGCGACGCCATTGGGCGCTGCTTCCCTGTTGGGGGCGTCGTGTTTCCCCTCTAGCATGTCATCCAAGGGTGAAAACCCGATCCACTTTAGACGTGCGATGGTGGCACCATCGGCGTCGCTCCCTTCCTGAAGGCGTCGCATCTGGATTATCGCCACGGTCTTGATGCGAGGCATGGGTTTGTGACTGGAAGTTGGAGCTGCTCTTCGATGGTTGAGCTTGGCAACGATGACCGGTGGCGGTCGTTCCTTTGGTCCCGTCGGGAGGTGACCAGTGGGTGGCCTACCATGGGAAGTCCAAGCTGCTGGCAGCTTTGCTTCCATGCTCGGCAACGATGATCCATGGCAGTGTGTTGTGTTTGTGCTCAATCGCGTCGCATGGGGTGGTTAGCCCCTCGGGTGCCATTTTGGCTACTCAGTTGGCTAACATCCTTGTACATTATTACATTCTTTCGTCTTAATTGAGCGGCAGAGCTCCTGCCTTTTGTTTCAAAAAAACATTCTTAATGGTAGGGAGGAAGTATGATAGAAATGAATCCTTCTTTTTTTTGAAATTAGAAAAGAATCCTTCGTTATGGAATGATTCATTGCACCCTCGAAATGTGGCCCAGCTAGCTAATGCCGGTAGCTATTCTTTTGACGTATTTCCCCCTAAAAAAGTGTATTTATTGTTCCCTTAACCAATTTCATATTTGATCTAATTTATATAAAACTAACATTTATAATATCAAATAAAACTTATTAAATTAATCATGAAATGTATTTTAATAGTGTGATATAAATATTTACACAACTTTTTATAAAACTTAGTTAAATTTAAATTAGTTGACTTGGAAAAAATGAAACTGTAGTTTTTTTTACACATTTCCTATTGTACAGTCGCCTGAAATCTGTCTCTGTTTCAGGCGATGTCTCCTCCGTTGGATGGAGTTTGCGATCTGTGCGCTTTGGGTACGATATTTCTTATCGGGTCCGTGCACCGGAGGCCGCATCCGCTACTACCCAACGGACCGAGAACCCAATTCGGAGACTGTTCGTATTCCTCGATCCCCGCGCATAAAAAGGTATCGTGCTTTCTGGAGCTCGTCGCGGTGGCGATTGTTCTGCCCCTCTCCGTGGTTCTCCCCGTCGAGGCTCGTCGGCGTCCCCTCCTCGATGATTCGGAGGCTCGCTGCTCCGCCATAGCGTCGAGGCTCGTCGGCGTCTCCTCCTCGGCGATTCGGAGGCTCGCTGCTCCGCCATAGCTTCATGTCAGCAGGTACCTTCTTACGCTGCGCTCTCTTTCCCTGATTCGAGCTCTGTTTTTTTGGGTCATCTGTGTTTATGGTTTAGTAGATCTACGATTTGATTGCATCTTTGATGTATTTGTGGTTCGATTTCATGGAGGATGAGTCTGGTTGCTTTCGCCTCACCTGGACGGGCGTTGTCTCAGCGGCAGCCGACGAGCGACCGGGCGGAAGCAAGGTGGGGTGGGGATGATGTCAGGCGAGGTTGATGAGGGGTGATTTGCGCTTATTTAGCCCCTTGATTTTGCGCTTGTTTGATTTTGTTGTGGGTTTTTAGAAGTCCCCCTGCTCGAGGGGTAGTAGGATAGGCGCCAGGGCAGCTGCAGCTTGCCTCCATGCTGGGTCTGGTTCGATTTGCGGCTGGGATCGAGGGGGAGCTAGGATTTGTTTGATTTTTAATTTTTTTTAGTCGCCCTGAAGGAGCCTGACAATTGTGAAGAGGCTTGCATTGCTGGTAGAAGATTGGATCCAGGTGAAGTATAGGGGATCCAGCAGATCCGGAGGAGCATTGCAATATGGTGTCGATTAGCATATGCTGGTACATGATGTGGTGTCGATTTGCTTGATTGGTAAAATCTTCTAGCGTCAGGAGGTCATAGGGTTAGAGATTGGTGGTGTTTATGTTTGTTGTGTTGGGTTGAGCGAGCTAGCTACGGCCCGTGCTGTGCGCCATGGTGTAGCAGCCTGAGCATTAGGGCGATTTGTTATTGTTCTTTGTGTGCAATGGTTTTTATGGTCAGCAATGGTGCTTGCTTTTTTTTGCTTGGTATGGTTGTTCAATGGTTTATTTGATCTATAGTTGAAGAGAGGACTATACCACAACATATTGAAAAATCGAAAAGGGCTATTCTCTACCTGAATGTGCTGCTTACTGATCTATTATTGGTTTTATCCTTAACAAAATGCTCTGCAATATAGATTATCATCATATAAGTAGTAAATTGCACACTTAAATTACTGCAATTATGGTGTTTAACATGTGTAATATCCAGTCTTTTAACTGTGTGTTCCATTATTTTTTGTTCATTTCAGATTCAGATACTAGTTCTGATTTACAGTGAGTTGTTTGATAACTTGATTAGTTTTAATTTTTTTTGTATGGTACTGAGCTTCCATCAGAGTACGGTTCTCTGTTGAATATATGCTATTGCTATTGATAATGCTATGATATGATTTCAGATTCAGATACAATGTATGCTATATATGCTATTGCTAATGCTATGATATGATTTCGATCCTCCATGCATGTGCAGATGTGCTCGCTGATTCACATGATTAAATAGGACTGCCATTTAGTAGTTTTTGTTTATTTGGTTCTGTCAGATACGTTAAATAGGACTGAATTGATTTGTGTTTGTGTCTGCATGAGCTCACATGCATGGTTTATTTTAGAAATTTGTTTAAGCTCCCACAACTTACTGCATGTAATTTTGATAACTGAATTATGTGTTGTACTATACTATTGTACTATCTGCATATTAATAACAAACCATGAGAGTGCTATGCATTCCGCATTTCAGGACTGAATTTCCTTTGCACAATATATGAAAATTGTATAGGGTGAGCAATACTGTCCACAAGCAGCATGTCAAGCATCTAGGTGTTCTGGTCAAAATCATGCTCCTGTTCTAGTAATTTCCTTCTTTATATAGAAGTCCTTGTACTAGTAATTTTAGCTTCTTATGCACTTGACATGCTAGGCCCTGACCCCTCATCTGTACAGAGCTTTGCTAAATTTCAATTCGATTGGTTTTTTACTGCAGCTAGCAATGAGATCATTAACCATTTTTTTGTTATGTAGCCATGGATGATGATGAGTTTCTTTCTGATGGTGAGTCTACAAATGGTGAGAGTGAGGATGATCTTCCTAACAACTCAGAAGAGGAAACCTCTGATCCTTTCAATGATGGCGAGGTACTAAGTTCATTTTGAATTTGTTTTTGTGTGTGCACTTGTGTATTATAATAATTTGATATATGATATATCTTGTTGCCTTTTTTAGGATCCAAATCCTGAAGATGATAATATTGATACTAGTGAAATGCTGAAAACTTTGAAGCATGTTCAAAAAGCCGTTTGTGGAGTATGTTGTGAAACCTTTGTCTGTTAATATCTGATATATTGTGTTGTGGTTGTTTTAGTTTTGTATTACTCCTGTAGTAGTAGTAGTTTAGGGTCCATGCTAGTTTTATTGTTCCTGTATATACTGCATGATTATTATACTGTAGATGATTGAGTGATACTGGTGGCATTGGTCCTTGCCTATTTTTCTTTTCTGTTCTTGAATGCTTGATGTCATCATGCACTTTTGTTCTTGTATAGTGCTATTTGCATTTGAACTGTACCTGATATTTTTGTTTCTATTATGTATTCTCAGTTTGCTAAGTTTGTTGAGAAGAAAGGGAAAGCAAGGGGTTCAGGTGTCCAGACTAGAAAGGTAAATTCAGTAGCATTACGATTGAGCGGATGCATGATGAGCATGATATTTCAGGGAATAGGTTTTGTTCAAAAAACATAGCCAACTAATGAAGTTTTTTGCTAAATTTGTCACCATGTTTAGTGATTCTAGTATCCTAACCAGATTTTCTTTTTTGTTGCATTGTTTTACAGAGTATCAGAACAGTTAGAGGTAGAGGTAAAGGGAAATTGAGTGGCGCTGCAGGTACATCAGAGAGACCAGGAAGTAGGTTTAATAGCAAGTACTTTGGAGAAAAGATAATAGCAAAGTTGGATGAGCGCAAAAAGAAAATTATCAGGCATCATGGCTTTGGAATTTTACTGGAGTACGATGGTTGCTCAGCACCCAGAGGATTTGTGCAATGGATAGCAGATCAAGTAGATGTGAGTTGTAGTGACATAGTAGTTGGAGGGAAAGTGATTCCATTGGATCCATTGTCAGTCCATCTCTTTTTAGGGCTTCCAAATGATGGTGAAGATATTAAGGAGAATTATACTGAGTCTACGAAGAGCAATTTCCTTTCAGCAATCAAAGAGCCCTCTTTGCCCACGATCAAGACATTTGGGGACAAGTTGGTAGGAGGCACGTTATCTGATGATGACGTGCTTCGATACTTCATGGTTGTAGCCTTGTCTACATTTCTTTGTGCTAATTCTAGTACTTATCCGAGCCCGCAGTATCTAGGTTCATTGATTGATGTATCTAAGGTGAAAGAATGGAATTGGTCAAAGTTCATCTATGATTGGATGTTTTCTTCCATTACAAACTATAGAAAGAAGCATCGGAGTACAATTGGTGGTTGCAGATACTTTCTAGCTGTAAGTGTGCCTATATTTGTATTTTTTTTCCTTTATTCAGTTGTCCGTTTTTTGGTTATGCAGCATGTTTTAGTGATGCCTTTGAAATCATATGTAGGGTTATTATCTTGATTATATCAACTTTGGAGTACGTAATCAGCTGCCCCTAGATCTGCCAAGAATCCATTGTTGGAAGGGCTCGATGATCAAGACCTTTGCTTCATATGATCGTGTGTCTGGTGAGATTTATGGAAAGCGACCGGTGAGTAGTGAACCTAAAAATTCATATTTGTAGTTGTGATGTTGTGTATCCATGAGCTTTATTGATGTATCATGTATCCTTGCTGCATGAGTTTAGATCTTTCTGGAGTTGTATAAATATTTCTTAGTCTTAGTGCCCTAAGGCTCTTCTGATTCATACTGTCAGCAAAATGTTGACCTTGTGCTTTCTTAGAAAAAATTCTCTTCTGATTCTGCTAACACAACTTTTCATCTATTTATTGTGGTTTTGCTTGCCCAATATACATTGGTGTTGTATTGTCTAGTATGAAAAAAATCTACCAAAAATCTTGAGTGTTGATCTTAGGTTGCTTACTTGATCAAAGGCATTTATTGCAATCACCAATAATATAAATTACAAGTTACGACCATTGCAATTTTAGTTATAAGCATGTGCAATATGCATGTTAAATCTGTGCAAGTGTCATTCTTGTATTAAGTTCATAGCTCAAGATTGTGATTTCTGTAGCGATGTTGTTGTTCTGACTGTGATTAATTTCAGAGGCTGCCTGTTTAGTTTTTAGAACCAGTGGCTATCTATTTAGTTGCAGGCAGTGTTTCATTTTGTCCTGTGCAGTATTTATTAAGTTTTAGAAGTGATTTATCTGCTGTGTGATATCTCAAAACTTTCTACATCTAATAGCCCCTAGTTCTCTATGAAGTTTGTGTGGCTGCCCATGCCTTGTTAACATTCTGTTATTGGGTTTTTGTTGACTTCTAATGCACATCTAGAGTTGTATTAGCTGTATGGGTTTTTTTGAGATCACTGGTTGAGTTGATTTTATGTAGGTGAAATCCATCGATGACACATGCTATGCTGAAGAGTATCTACCGGAAGAGGCTTGTGCTCTTTTTAGGAGAACTTTGGATAGACGTTGTGATTTCATCAGGACAAATGTATGTGTCTTTGTGCAATCCTTTGATTTGATCATTTCATTACTCTTGTATAATGAAATTTACATGATTCATATGTTACTATTAACTTGGCATTACAGGACATGGATAACATGTGCAATATTTTTGAAAACCACCATACAAGACTAGGCTTTAGGAGCCCGGGCACACTTGTTGCTAAGATGTTTATGTATATGCATAGGACTCATGTAATTAATCGTGGTGGTGATGCTTCTGATGAGGCTGAGGTTTCTGCTGCTAGAGTGCCCCCTCCAAGACATGATGATGGTGATGATGGAGTTGTTGATGGTATCCGTGCTGAATATGAAGCTCCTCTTCCTTCTCCAGCACATCATAATGGTGATGATGATGCTGTCCGTGCTAAATATGAAGCCCCACTGCCTTCTCCAGGACATTTTGTTGTGCAAGATGATGTCTTTGATGCGGGAATGGCTGGTGATACAAGTAAAACAGCTGTGAAAGAAGTGGATGGTGCTGCTACTGCTGCAAATAATACCATTATTGAAGATGTGCATCCTACAGTTGCTGCTCCTACTGAAACAAATGAAGAAGAATGCTCTGTGACTGATAAAATTGAATCTGATGGATTATACGATGGATCTGGTGGTGAGAATTGTCGTGCTTCTCAGTCAACTGAAATTATTCCTTCCAAAGACTCATCAGCTGAAGGTACATGGAATGTTGTGTAACATTTATTTCTGCATTTAGTTGATTTGTTTGTATGTGTGTTCATAATCTTATGATTATTTTCAGGTTCAGCTATAAGTAAAAGGAAGAGGAAAAGATGCGCATCACAATATTCGAGCGCCAATAGTGTAGCGTCTAGGACTCGACTCTCTCAACGTCTTGGCAAGTCCCCTCTGAGTCACATAAAAGATCATAATGCTGAGGTGAATGTTCATATTTCTCATTTTATTTGTCTTCAGTTGTTTATTTTCTAAATTGTTGGGTCACTTTTGTCTTTTTAGGCAACTGTGCCGGATCAAACTGGAAATGGATGTAACAAGGATAATACTGTAGTTATTGAGGAAGACCAAGTGTTAACTACTAATGTTGCAACTAAACGTCAAAAGCTCCATCTAAAAGTGAGTTTTGCATTATTTGGTTCTTGTTTTTATATGCTTTTGTAGCTGTTCTGCTATTCCATGATCAGATAGGCATAGGTTCCAGCATATTTTTGCTGTTAGTAATATACACTACTAGGTATTGATGTAGTAAATGAAATACCCTACTGAATAGACTTGTTTCATTCTGTTCTCTATTGTTTAGAAAGGCAAAGCAACTAGTGCATATACTGCTTCCCCCTTGGTTCCTACTGTTCATGAAGGAGAGACAACTAATGCGGCCGCTGCTATGCCCTTGGTTGGTACAGTTGAGAGGGCCCCAGGTTTGTCCCACTGATGAAAAAAAATGCTTTACGAAATCTAAGATATATGAATTGGGTTCATGTTTGAGCATGGTCTCTATGTAGGACAAACAGGAGAAGCACCGAGTCTAAGGAATGCTATTGGTTCTCTGAGTGGTCTTGGTCCTTTTGGAGTGGAGAATGCTCAAGCTGGTTCTAGAGCTGACTTGGATGAAAATGCAGTTTCTGCTCAAGATCTTAATGGTTAGTCCCTATTTTTTATGTTGCATTCTCTTTATCAGTAAATTGCACCTTTGTAATTCTGCAATTGTAGTATTTGAATTGTGCAATATGACTTTTTTTATTTCATTTAAGTTTCAGCCTTCTTTATTGTCTTATATTTTTTTTTGCTGGAAAAGCACCTGTCAAGGAACCTTGTCTGAAGACGAAGATTCCATTCTTTCGTAGCCCTAGTGTACCTTCGTTCAGAATGTTTGAAGAACTAGATGACTTAGGAAATTATGTTGCAGATCCTAACTTGAGGCGCCCTGTTGGTACTACTTGTGATACATCTTGTCCTCTTGATAGAGCGTTGTCTATGGTACATGTCCTCTTCCATCTTGTTTATTCTTCCCATGCTAAGTCATTATATATTCTGTATATGAAATTTTATTTATTCTTTGTTGCTGCAGTTGAGTAGAGTTTCTACTTCAGGTCAGAATGTTGGTGCTAATATGTCCCATGGAGGTGTCCCTGGAAATGTATGTTGTTTTGTTTCTATAGATGCCAAGTAGTTTTTGATGTACAAGGAATGTTTTCCCACCTGATTTAGTTTCATTTTTTCATAGGTTGAAACCAAAAGCAACTTGAACTTGAAATCTAGGTCTGCATCTAAAGAATGGGTTTTTGTTGATAAGCCGACGTCTCCTAGAGGTGGTAATGTGAGCAATGAGGAGACCATTGGCACTGGAAATGCTGGGACTAAGATAAATGGGAATGTTGATAATGTAATCCTCCCTATTGCATTATATCGATTTTGTATTGTGATGTAACTTTTGATCTCTCTGGTCTTATTTCTGTATTTATTGTTGTTTTAGGACGTTATCCGTATGGAGTCTTTACCTTTAACTGAATATTCTGAGATTGAAGAAGATCCAAGTCAACCTGTTCCTCTTGCTGCAGTCAGTCCTTATGGAGATCCTATAAAAATTGTAATTAGGCGTACCTAATCTTATCATTCTGGAAAGTTTGTGGTGGGAGATAATGTGATGGTGCCTGCTTCCTTCTGCTTTATCTTTTTTGGAGACATTGTAGTAGAAGGGGAAGTAGTTAGTACAATGCTACATGGTAGCAGTTGGGGCTGCTTTCGGATCATGTAATAGCTTATATATATTTGGAGTAAATGCCCCCTTCTTTTTTCTTTGATAGTGTATCGTATTGTGTTTGTTTGATTTTTTGTGATGCATTTTTAGGATATATTGAAATTATTAGATCCTTGCTCTAACACTATCAGTTTTTCCATTTTTTCGAACAATTTTATGTGTTCGTTGTTGTATGTTTTGTAGACACCTATTCAATCACGTCTTCCATCCCATCGTGAAAAGTCTGTGGTTGGTGTGCCTTGCTTGTCTGCAAAGTCTATTGGCAGCTATGGATTTGTATTGAACTCTGAGTCGTCCAGTGAAGTTGTTTGGCAGTCTTCGAGTTCAAAGGTTGCTATTCATCGTCCTAGACGGCTTGCGAAGCCCAGCATGTACAAGATCAGCCCTTTTATCATCCCTCAATCCAAGATTAGTGTGTCCAAACTTGAATCTGATGTGTATGAAGCTGTTTTGAAGATGGGAGAAAGCAGCGAACACTTGAAGTAAGTTTGAAATTTACACAATTTTCCCATTCTTAGCCTTCTGCAGCACCGTGTGTTAATACTTGTACTAATTCACTGTGAATTGTTTTGTTTTTGTGTTTGCAGTCTAAAAGTGGTGGATTATGGGTTTGTTGTTGTCTTGTTGAGTGCACTTTCATCTTCTCTTCGGCCTGGCGGAAAGGTCAACCATTTTGTAGTGAACGCATTTTGCAAGCTGCTGTTCCTTAGAAAACACCCCAGGGATTCTAGAAAGCATTACTTCTTCTCTAAAGTTGGGGTTAGTAGTCGTTGATGTATTCTTTGTAAACTATATGTTTGCACTATATGGAAATAATATCGGTCAATTTGTTATTGTAGGATTATCTTATTGGAAATCATGGTCGTGATGATGAGAAGGAGAAGGAGCTATTTGAGACTGCTGTGAGATGCTTTAAGGGTGCTCATCGTGCCAGGCCTTTAACATCCAGCGACTATGTGCGTAACATATCTTCTCTATTGTTTGAAAAAGAGTACTAGCATAAATGTTGTGTTCTAGTCCTACTATGTGATGTTACTAATAATCACAATGTTTGTTATTTTGTCAGCTCTATTTTCCAATACTCTTCCATGATCGGTGGTATGTTGTTGTACTGTATTTTAGCCTGAGATGGTGTATAATCTTGGATTCATGCACAGTGTGCTTTGGAGTAGACTCAGCTTTCCACAAAGCTGTGAAAGATGAATTTGTAAGTATCAGTTTGTATTTGTATATGCACCATTTGTCTATTTTCAGTATTGCAGTGGCAGTTTTTTCCCATTATTTTCAGTTCTACAGTAGTTTACTATATCCTTCATCGAAACAAATATTATTTTGCATGGTGTAGTCATTTTCTTTTTCCCTGATTTGTAGCTAGAAAACTTGGCCACCGTCTGGAAACAAGTTGTTAATATCGACTATGGCTTACATGCATTCCATGTCTTCTTTGGAACTGTACCCCAGCAATCTGATAAGTATGTGATTGAAATGTAGTCCTTTGATTTATATAGATCATGTGGATTTTGTTTGTGCTTATAGTCCCATTGTTTCCTATTTTTCCCTTTTTCTTTTTCTTTTTTCAGCATAATCAATGATAGTGGTGTGTATGCTATAAAGAATCTAGAGCATTTTGAAGTCCATCTGAATATGTTGGAGAAGTACACCGAAGATGATATTAGTCAACTTCGCATCAAACTTGTTAATGACATGGTTTTCAATGAATACAATAGTGCATATGATGGTACATGCAAAGTGAAGGAGGTAATATTAGTTCCAACGTCACTTTGTTTATTATAACTTTACGTTTTTTAATCTGATTGTTTGTTTCTATTTTTTTCTTTCTCAGGTCTCTGGCAATTTGAATCAGGGAGCATTATTTGAGGCTTGTCTCTAGATCTTGCGTTTAGGTCAATATAGGGTGTAGGTTCTTGCTATGAGTGCATGCCACTTTGTAAAGAAGTAGCTAGTTTGGTGAGAGCATTTGATGCTAAAATGGTTGTAAATTTTAATATACATTGAAGAGGCTAAAGTAAACAAGATGATAATATTCTGTTGGATTGCTGATGTTAACTCTTTTGTACCCATTATTCTAGTTTTATGGTTTTGTCTATAAGTGTTTTTTGTTGTGTACTACTAACCTTTTATAGGGAAGACAAGGAGAAGTTTGAGGGTTGTGCATGTTCCTCTTGTCTTCTTGTTTATACATAGTTCAGTTGGGTCTTGTGTTATATTATTATGAATTTGATTTTGTTCTTACAGACCAAGATGTTGAAGTATGACTTTTGTGCATGGATACTAGAAGCACCATGAGGGTACGCGGTCAGTTAAAGTCCAACCAGCATCTTATTGAGATCCTTTGTCCTCAGTACCATGGCAACATGTGAGTTTTGCATTTTTTAAATTTAGTCTGTGTAGCACTTGCTTTTTAACTCATTGATAGTTGTTGAATTGATCATATGATGACAATATGAGTCGCCTTGTTATATGTTTCTTGTGATTTCTTTGTTATTTGTGATTGTGCTTACCCTCACCTAGTTTGTATCCTTGTCCTTCCATAGAAAGAAATTGTCCTTTGTGATTTGTGCTAACACACCTTGTCTTATGTTTGTTGTGTTTTGTGTCAGTCCACACCAAGTTTTTATCCTTGTCCTTCCATAGAAAGAAATTGTCCTTTGTGCTCTGTCCTATGTGATCTGTGTTTGTGTTAGATGAAGGTTTGTGGACGTAGGCCAAGATGTGGTGGCTGTTCCATCTTTGTTTTTGTTGAATGATTTCATAGGAGGTTCGATGGCCTCATCAACAATTGTTTTGTGTTTTTCTTAATCTAGAATGAATTCATCATTTAGTTGTCTGTCCTGTTCTGTATATTCTGTGCAACCATTTCTTGCATATTGATTATGTATTGTGATTTGACTACATTGTCTTATTTGTTGGGTTTGTTTGTACAGGAAGATGGGAAGGCCACCTAGCTCCAATTCTGCCGATATCAGGAGTGGGAGGCCACCTGAGCAAGTTAGATCAGAACATGCCATTGCTCAAGCAGAGGGTCGCCTTTCTTGATATTGCTAGGATTTGTGAACTCTTTGTGTGAGTGATTGAAATATTTATGTGTTGATAATTTTAGTTGTGAAGCGTGATGGTAATTTTCATAACAAGGATGACTCAAAAGTTGTTATTTTTTTGCAGCTTGCAACAAAAAAGAAAAATGACAATCCAATTGAAACCATGGATGAAGCATATGGCAGGTATGTATGTCTGCACCAAGTTCTCTTAGCAGTAGCAGTAGCTGTAGGACACTGCATATGTAAACCAAACAACTTAAATATTCAGTTTTGTAATTGCAGTTTGATGTAATATAAATTGCCAGTGTAGGGCACTGCAATTTTAGTTATGAGCACGTGCAATCCATGTTTTATCAAGTTGCTGCCCAGTAGTCTCTTCCAGTAGCCTCAGATAGATACATTTCATTGTAGGTCTAAAGATATAATAGTACTGAATTTACAATTGCTCTATTACTAATAAATTACATAAATTATTTGGCCACTGTAGTTGCTGCTATTAGCATTCCATCTCTTGTTTTTGGTTTTCTCAATTCTTGACTTTCCCCTTCTTTGCTTTGCTTGCTGCACTTGCACTGCTACTATTTATTGGTGTTGTCAACATCTCCTGCATGATAATATCAACAACATTAGATGAATATACATATGAAGAAGTGACATCTGTTGTTGTAGTGCTAACATTTACTTTTTGCCTATGTTTCTCTGTGTTACCTGATTTCCTTTTCTTTGTTTTTTTAGGCACAGGAGGAAGATGCTTTTTTTGGCATGTCTTGATGTTATGCCCTCCTTCACGACAGTGTGTACAGGTAAAGTTGCTTTTTGCTTTGCTTCTGATGTCCTCAACTATTCCTATTTGCCTGGTCACTTTCTTGGGCCTTCCTCTTTTCTGAGCATTATTAGGGTCTTGCAAAAGCATTGTATCACTTTCTTGAGCTGATTCTGTTTGAGGTAGTCTGACTGCATCATTAGCATCTTGCAAAACATTAGTACCACTTTGTTGAACAGATTGTGATTGTTGCAGTCTGACTTCATCTGCTGGTTCATTGAGTTTTCTTTGCATTCGCTCGGCTTCTTCTAGAACATAGTTGAATGTTTCCATTGTTCTTGATCCATCTGAAGCAATATTGCTCAACTTGTTTGACAATATGTTGTGCCTCAATGGCCTGCTCTTCTCAATCTCTATTTCTGGTATAGTATTCTGCCTTGTCAACTGTTTCCTCTCTTTAGCCCTCCATCTTTCAATGAAATAACTGTCATCTAGCTGAGATATATTTAGGTTTGTGAGCACCTTGATGATATGGCAGCATATTATACCATCTTTTTCAAATTTGCAACACAGACATCTGTAGTTTTTCTGTGTCAAGTCTACTGTCACAATGTATCTCCTTGTTCTGAACTCAAACTGCCTATGGTACTCTGATTTTAACACTGCATAAACTTGATCTTTCTGGAGTTCTTGAGCCTCATATTTTGTTGCCAATATGAGCTCCTTTTGAAACTTGAAGAATATCTTTCTGTTGTACAGCCTTGCAGCCTGCCTTTCGAACTCATATGCCGTACTCAACCAAGGCATTGATCTGGTTTCAAAGTCCTGTTCTGCTTGATTCTTTTCTGTTGTATCTGAAATTCTTTGGAACTCATTCATAAATCTCATAATACTATACCTTGGTGTGACATCCAGTTTGAATAATGCATTTGTGCCTTCACTTCTCGCTGTAGAGTTGATGAAAGGGAAGAAATGCTTCTTGAAGTAACATGGAACAAAATTTTCCCTATTAAACCACATGTCATCAAGGTATCTGAAGCCACCGACATCATATGTTTGTGGTAACTTCTTGTACAAGTACTCAAACTCTGTTTCGGTCAATGAGTTCCTAAGAATGTCAAAGAGATCGTCATGCAGGTTCTTGTTCCTTTCCAATGAAAATATCCTGCCACCTTTCTCCTGAGCTTTCTTCACAATGTGGAAGAAGCAGTTCCGATGAATAGTGTCTGGTAGAACGTTTCTGATAGCAGCCTTCATTGCTAGGTCCTGGTCAGTGATTATAGTTTTAGGGTGCTTTCCTCCCATACAAGTCAGCATTGTCTGAAACAACCACTCAAAAGTTTCTGTAGTTTCATCCATTATGAAAGCGCAGCCAAACAGGCAATTGTCCCCATGACCTGTAATACCAACAATTGGTGCAAACTTGAGGGAGTACTTGTTCGTGTTGTAGGTTGTATCAAAACTGATGCAATCTCCAAATTCCTCATAGTACCTTCTGCTTGTACCATTGGACCAGAAAATGTTTTTCACTTTGTTGTTTTCATCTATGGAAAACTTGTAGAAGAACATTGGGTCCTCAGCCTGTTTCTTAGAGAACCAGTCATACACTTGCTGCATGTCATTATCCGATGTTGCCTTATTTATCTTTGTCTTCTCGTTGCTGATATGTTTCTTGTTGTATGGAGTGACATCGCCTCTTATATAAGATAGGACTGCCATAATCTTCCTATCTGGTAGGTTCACTTTGTTGAATGTTGCAATAAGTTCCTTCTCCATTTCAGTCATCCTAATCTGTGAAAATAGTTTATTTTTCTGATCCTTGCTTGCAAACGCATGATTATGCTCAAGATTCAACCTGGTTATTGTCCATTCTCCATTCTGTAGTGTGACAACAAGTTCAGCGGGGCACTCGGTTGGTACAAGCGTACTTGTTTTCCTTTTGTTTGGCACAGGATTAGGTGTTGGCGGTGTAGCAGAAATCTTCTTTTTGTTATTTCTTGCGCTTTGGACTCCAGAAACAGAAATCTTCCTTTTGTTGTTTCTTGTGCTTCGTACTCCTGAAACATCAGTGCTATCATCCTCCTTTCTCTTACCAGACAAGTTACACTTGTATGTGACCCTTGTTACCTGGCCATAGTTGTGATCTTTCTTGTCTTGGCACTTGTATGTGTGCCATTTGACCAATGAAAACCCGACTATAAATGCGTAGTCATTGTAGAAACTGTACGCATCTTCTGTTGTTTTGAATTTCATGCCTAGCTGTGGAACATGCCTGCTAGCATGTTCGTGAGACAAACACTCAGCTGCCATAATACTTTGGCTTTCAATCTGAATTGCCCTGAGCTCTTCTTCATCTTGTTCTTCACTTGCTACTAGATGTTGTTTTGTCATGTTCCCCTCTGTATCTTGCTCCCCTTCACTGCCTTGTCCATCTTGTCTTTCCTCATGTACCATGTTTTCTTCATTTGCAAACTCTGGTACTGCTTCTGATTCTTCATTTTGCAGGCTGTCTCCATCATCTTGTGGTGGCTCATAGATTCTGTTGGTAGTGATGAACATCCGGTTCTGTTTTCACCGGTAAGGAAAAAGGTGCACTGTTAGATATTTCATCTTGTATTGTAGCAAACAAAGTAATTTAGCTGTATATGTAGAGAACAAGTAAATACCTCTAGTGGAAATGGCTCATTGAGTATGTCCATGAAACTTCCTGTCATTTCAGATGACAAAAATTCTTCATAATTCTGATTTGAAGATTTAGCCTGAGCTATGACTTGGTTCATAAGGCTTGTATAGCTTGATCCGCCCTGTGATAGTACATAACTTGTTCCTCCTGGTGACATGATCTCCTGCAAATTTTGGGGTTCACCATTACAATAAAATCTTAGTTCTTTTGTTAGTACCCATTTTTTTCAAAAAAATTGTGAAATGCGAGTTTTAGGAATCTCACTTCTTGTCTCTGCATTTCTTGTTCTTGTCCATAGCTGCTGTAGTTCACTGGTGGTATTGAGCTCTGCTGTTACAGCATGAGGTCAGTCAAATGCCAAGGAGATAGAGAGGAAGATAAAGTAGTGGAATAACACATTGAAGCAAGACAAAGTAAGTCAAACTTGTAGTGCCTGCTGCATTATTATTATTATATTTTTTGCACAGGGTTTGATGAACTTATATATGTCACACTGACAATATGTGCTATAAGTTGAATTCCTTTTTACCTCATGAGTATTGTTGGCATTTTCAATGTTTGTATGAAACATGTAGCTCTCAGGATTGAATTCCACTTCTCTTTCGGACGCACCCTGCATATGAAGAAGACTATCCTGTCCATAACTGTTGTATTCCAGTAGTGCTGATGAACTATCCTGTTCATTACAAACAAACAAAAAGAAACTCAAATATCAGTAGTTGCAATTAGGAATAGTCTAAATTACAAGTTTGTAGCATTGAAAATGTAGCTTAATATGTAATAACTGCAATTTTTATTTACCTGATTAGTATAATTGGGGTTTACAATGTTTGAATCAAAATTGTAGTAACTTTGAATATTGGCTTCTAAATCTCTTGCTAAAGCACTCTGCATATATTAAGATAAACCGATTAGTGAAAGCAACACTGCCAAAGCACTCTGCATATAATAAGATAAATAAAATTTTCAAACCTGTTCACAATGTATGTTAGCTGTTATCTCTGATAATTGTGTAAGTTCCAGTCCAGTGTCATCACATCCAATACCCATTTCCCTTAAGAAGTCTTCATCTCCTATTTGATGCAGTCGTTCGTTGTGAACCTGCATAAACATGCAACAAACTGTTATTTTTAGGTGTAAGAAGATCTTTTGCAACAATTTGTGATCAAGTTGCCTCTGAGTTCTTTACAAGTTTCCCCAAAATCCTATACAAGTTACCTGTAAATCCTATACTAGTTGTCTCTGAATTGTATACAAGTTGCCCCTAAATTCTATACAAGTTGCCTAGGTTCATAACACATTGTTCTTTTAGTCATCAACCACCATGTAGGCATGGATCCCACTAGATTTGTAAAATCTAAATCGGGTTGACAAGTGTACTTTACTTTGGATAACTATAGACCTATAGCAACAGCAACAAAGAAGACAGAAGCAAGATGGTTACGGTTCAGGTGTTTCAGTGAACTGATGCAATGAGAAAAAGGAGATGAAGGCAAGAAATAGAATAATCTTGCTGGTTAGTACCTTTTTCCTAGGCAGATCATATCCTTTGCCCTTGTTCATCTTCTTGTGTTTTACCTGTGCATTTATTCTCTAATTTTCGCTCCTCTCCACTGTAATTCCTCTTCTAGATCCAGATTGATCGTGGTTTTTCTTTCTTGCTGGAGGGTGCAGTGGCAGAGCTGTAATTTGTGAACTGTTCAATTGGGCCGAATAGATGTTTTGTGGGCCGAATGAGTAGTTATTTGATATAGCGGGTATCGGATCTTGCACCCGTTAAGGTTTGGCGGGCCCGATAGCTGCTTTGGTGGTTCATTTGCGGACCCGTTTTGTTGCCTGCTACAGAGAACCAACAGAGAACAGATCTGACCCTTGGATGAAGATCCAAGGGCCCTGGACGTCGCCTGAGATGGGTGATATGTTTCAGGCGACTGAAATATAGCAACTCCCTTTTTTTTAACGAAGTAGGCTTTTTAACTTTTCTACTAGGAGAGCAAAATCTTCATGGGGCCTTTTTCCATGCATTTTGAACTGTTTTCTCTCTAGAAACCGAATAAATCCTGTCAAACAGGTTGTTTTGATTCTTGATTCCTGCAAGAAAACAGGAGACATGGTGTTTCTTATCCGAAGTACCTTCTCCTCTCACATACATCCTTTCTGAATCCCAACCCACTGAACTAGCTGCACAAAGTGACGTTAGCCACAAAAGGATTTCTACAATTTCTACTAGAGGATCAAAAAATAAAAATGGGACACTTTGGAACCGTATCGAATGGGGCTCAACCGCTCAACAAACAAAGTGGCCAAACCAAAAAAAGAAAAAAAAGTAACAGAGAGTTGGTTGTCGTACGTTCCATGGCCAGCCTCATCATGGCGAGCTCTGTTAGTTTAATCCCATCTGGAGTTGTGTTTGATGATGGAAATATAATCTTAACCCGTCCAGCGATGGTCATTGCTGTTAGTTCATGCCTGCCGGTCCCTAGCAAATATAATTCGGCGCCCTGGTACGGAGCAAGCGCAAAGCATCATGAAATGCAGAGGAGCTGGATCTGCAATTCGCCACAGCTATCACCGAATATACAAATACCATACGCGAATAGAAGAATATAAGCATATGCATTCGTGTGTATTCAGACATTAAAAGGAGTGACACCCGGTAACCTCTAGGGGCGTGTTTGATACGGAGCCCCTGCCGAGCACGGCTCCATGGTACAACCTCTCGTGTTTGTTTCCTGAACCAAAATGAGCCGAGCCGAATAGAGATTGTGTTTGTTTGGTTGCACAGATGCGTATAGGTACTTTGCATGGAGAATCTGGTAATGTTACCACCTCACCTTCTCCCTTCTCTTCTTGTTGGCATTTCATCAAACACTCTACTCGTGTGGAGGCCAAAGCCAGCCAGGCCCTGGAGAAACGAACCTTTTTTTCCTGTTTCCTGAGAGCCATGAGAGAGTGAATTTTGCATCGCATGGGCCAGGCTCGCGAATGAGCCAAGTGAATCAAACAAGTCCAGTTGCAGCTGGACGGCGCAGGGCCACCCCAAAGCCCCATATGAAACAGACCCTAGTTTACTACTCAGGTGCTAGATGCCTACCCAAGTCTGTGTTCTAATTAAGTTTCTAAGACCATTGCTCCAGTACGAAACCAAATGCAATACTATTTGGAGTTTTGGACAGACAAAGAGAAACATGTGGGCATTTGGCACACAGTCAACAGCTGGACAAACTTTCTAAAAAAAAGTTGGACAAAGTCCTGGAATTCATGTGTTGATTTGATCCATTTCAAACTTGTCCTTTTCATTAGCCAATAGTATGTGGTACATTGTAGAGCAAAGCCTGCAGTTAATCAGTAACAAAGGGTTTTCTGTAATAAAAGCCAGTTCAGCTCTCAGATTTAGCTCATTTCCAATAAACTCTCGTTTTCACAGAAGAATCCCCAAAAAGATTCTATTAAGTGAAACAATTGTCAGGTCTAAATTAACATAAAAGTGAAACTTAACAATGAAGATTGAAGACCATAGATAATAGAGTCGAGAAGAGGTTATGTTGTTAGGAAGGAAAAAATGTTGTTAGTAGGATGTAGGCTTGTTCTAATTAATTTGATTCGGTTAACTTTACCTTTGTTCATGCTTCTTTTCTTTAAGGTCCCATGTGTCTTTAAGAAAATACACTATAGACTGAGGTTTTTCTGGAAAAAGAACCAACACAAAATGAAGTGTCGTTTAGTTAAATGGGGTATTCCGTTTAAGCCAAAAATACAAGGAAAGCTGGGAATTCAAAACTTAGGTATGCAAAACAAATGCCTTTCAAGTAAATGGCTTTTTAAGTTGTTCAATGAGGAGTGCATATGGCAAAATTTGAATTTGTTCCAAAAAATACCTTAGAAATATTAATTTAAATCAATTTAGTAAGAAAGCGGGGGACTTGGTCAAGCCTCATGGGCGTGAAGGACTAATTTCTAAATCTCGAGAGATTGAATATGCAGAGTGGCCACTACCCAAGCTTTAAAAATTTTTGATACCCTTCGTTGTTTGATATTATTCATGGAAAACATGCAACAATATCAAAGATGCTTAGTTCAAGTCCTCTTAGTGTCTACTTCAGGAGATCTTTAGTACTCCCTCCATTCCAAATTGTAAGTCATTCCAAGAATCTTGGAGAGTCAAAGTTTTTCAAGTTTGACCAAATTTATATAACAAAATAATAATATTTATCATACCAAGTAAGTATCATTAGATTCTTCATTAGTTATATTTTCATATTATACCTATTTGATGTCATCAATCTTTGTGTTTCTCTCTATAATTTTAGTCAAACTTGAAAAAATTTGACTCTCCAAGATTCTTGGAATGACTTACAATTTGGGATGGAGGGAGTAGAAAATAAGCTGCTAACTGATTGGCATAATATATATTGTTGCTCGTGTGGTTTTTATTAATCTAAATGAGGGTTTAAATCCTTTTATGTAAAATCTTCACAAAGATGGTATTTTGACTTCTTTCATAGTCAATTCTATGTATAAATATCTTGTCAATAACTGAGTTAAGGTTACATAAAAATTTTGGCATATGAAAACAACTCTTAAAATATTTTTTGTGTGCTACTTTTAAATAGGGGACATCCTTAACAAAGATAGTTTAGCTAGAAAAAATTAAAATGATAGTAAAGTATGATGCTTTGGTAGTCAATAAAAAATTCTCCAACACCTTTTTTATGTCATTATTGTTAAAATTTATATGGTTTAGTTCCGCTAAACCTGTATGCATAAATTCTAATAAATCTCAAAGGCCCAATACCTGTGTTTCCTAATGGCCTTTAATGTTTAACCCTATGAGTAAAGGAGAAACGTGCAATATCAATTAGTACCATATTGTTAGTTGATGAGGAGGTATGGAGTTTTTCTCCTTATATAAATGTATCAACTCTCTTGGATAAAATATACAATAGAACTACAATTAGAAGTTCCTAGTTTTGAAAAATCCTAAGGTAGTCAATTGGTGTTTTTCTTTTCTCACTGCGACGCCACCGCCATCGCCGTAGCCTCTAGATCTCGACTGGCGGCGTGCACCGGCAATCGTCTTCGCCGCCAGCAGACTCGTCGCATCTTCAACAAGAATGTTACTTTGTACCACCATCAACAACAGTGTCTTCACCACGTCTCCCTCTGCAGTCAAATGGTACACACCCCATGATCTCTCTTCATGTTATTTAATCTGACTAGTGTACGAGCCATGCTTACACTAGTATTTATGTTCATGTTGTTTAATCTGACTAGTATACGAGCTATGCTTACACTATTATTTATGTTCATGATGTTTAATCTGACTAGTATACGAGCTATGTTTATACTAGTATCTGAGATTGCCATGATTTATGTTTTGATTTTAATATGAAAATGGTGTACTTTCTCAACAATTGTCACACCCGATTTTAAGGATAAAATGAGATGCATAATCTTATGTGCGCTCAGAGATCAGTCACACACATAAGCCGACAAATTATAGATAGTATCATCATAAGTGTTTATTACATCACGTATAATAAGATAGAGTCTTCACATAAATGTAGCAGAAGTATAAAGAAAAATCTCTCGCGGAAGCTCCATATCACAGGGACGTCAACTGATTGACCATAAGTCTAGTAATCCTCAGAAAAGTCATCATTACCATAGCCATCAGTTACCCATTTGGGATTTTTATCCAAATAATGAAAATAAACAAGCGTAAGTACGTGTCGTACTCAACAAGTGTATCATGGGGTTCATGAGGCTCAAAAGGCTTGACACAAGTTTAACAATATTCATCTTTTAATTATCACAATTTTAGCATAGAGTAGCAACAAGTTGTTTTAATCCCATAGTAAACACATGATCAATGTAACAGGAATAATGAGTAGCATAAACGGATAATTCTTAGTGATCATCTATTCCATAAGGGTTTCAAGGCCACTCGTGACCGTGAGCACGACTGATATACCAGTTTTACACTCTATAGAGGTTGTACACTTTCTAATGGGGACGGGGATCCCAATCTTCCGTCAGGTAGAGATAACTATCGTTGTGGCGGAAAATGTCACACCGTTCCGGCTTCAGATCGAAAGATTGAACCCTGCAATCTTAGCACCACAACTCCTCTAGTTATCAACCAAGACACGGATCTAGTTGACCTCGCCAAGAAGGCTAACCCCTGCCTGCGCAATGAAGAACACAAGCAAGAACAAGAAAGAAAACAACCAAATTGTAGATGAATGATTAAGCTCACGATGTTGGGTCTCACAAACAGATAAACGGCGAAACTGTTCTTGACAGAATAATCTAAGCAAAACCCTAACGAGAGTGACGGCGGTATAATATAGAGTCTTGGGCATCAGCCCCCCTAGACGCGCCCCTAATGGGCCCAAACACGATAGTACGATACACGGTCCAACGGACCAAAAGACGGTGTCGCAGCACCCTGGCAGATTCTGGACGCTGACTTGTTTCGATGATTCCTATTGATTCCGAAGGACTTTTGACGTGTGACCACTTGCACTGGCTTCCTTATCTAATTAGCTTTCCATCCACAGGTGGGTCGTTGAAAATGGAGCCTAGACACGCCCGTGTGACCAGTTTTATAATGGACTGGTCCTGGAACCCGAGATGGGCTCCAACTTCAGTTGGACTGGGCCTCCAGCTTGTGTTGGTCGTCCTTGCTGGTCTTCTCCACCTCTATACCTTTCTCCAAGTTCCTCATGACCCTCTCCTATGTTCCTAAGCAAGATAATATCATTAGGTAGTAGTTTATTCTCAAAAGTATGAAAAGGATCGCTTAAGAACGAGCTCACCTCTCAATTGAGTTGACGCATTCGAGCTCGGGTCATTGGACCTTGCATAATTGTTGGAGGATCAGCGGGTACATCCAAAGGAGTGATGTCCTCATCATCCTCCCCCTCTTGAAACTGAGTCGTCCTCGACTCAAGCTCATCTTCTTCTCCCAAATAAGGTTTCAAATCTACAATGTTAAAGGTGGGACTAACCCTAAACTCGGGTGGCAACTCAAGTTTGTAGGCATTATCATTTATTTTCTCAATTATCTTATAAGGACCAGCTGCTCTTGGCATTAATTTAGACTTACGCAGCTCAGGAAATCTATCTTTTCTCAAATGTAACCATACCAAATCACCCGGTTCAAGTTTAATTTCTTTTCTACCTTTACCACCAACAATTCTATACTTTTAATTCATTCTTTCAATATTTGCTTTAGTTGTTTCGTGCAACTTACGAATGAAATCAGCAAGCTCTCTAGCATCACTATGTGTTCTCTCAATGGTAGGTAAAGGCAAAAGATCAATAGAAGTGCGGGGGTTAAAACCATACACTACCTGAAAAGGACTTACCATGGTGGTGGATTGTTCCGCCCTGTTATATGCAAACTCCACATGCGGCAAACACTCTTCCCACATCTTCAAATTGCGCTTCAAAATTACTCTTAACATGGTGGACAATGTTTGATTCACTACCTTAGTTTTCCCATCAGTTTGGGGATGACATGTTATAGAAAACAATAGCTTGGTCCCTAATTTATTCCACAAAGTGCGCCAAAAATGACTCAAGAATTTTGCATCGTGATCTGAAACAATAGTAGAAGACATACCATGCAAGCAAATGATTTCTTGAAAGAAAAGGCTAGCAATATGAACAGCATCGCCACTCTTATGATAAAGAATAAAATGTGCCATCTTAGAAAAACGATCAACCACCACAAAAATACTATCCCTCCCTCTCTTAGTCCTTAGCAAACCCAACATAAAATCCATAGATATATCAACCCAAGGAGTAAAAGGAACAGGAAGAGGCATATACAAACCATGTGGGTTCAACCGTGACTTAGCTTTTTTACATGTGGCACACCGAGCCATGTACCGTTCTACATCTCGCCTCATCCTTGGCCAAAAAGAAATGTGTGGACAACACCTCCTCCGTCTTCTTGGCACCAAAATGTCCCATCAATCCGCCTCCATGTGCCTCCTGCAACAACAAAAGACGAACGGAGCCAACTGGAATGCATAGGCAGTTAGCTCTAAACAAAAACCCATCATTGATCATAAACTTATTCCATGTACGTCTCTCTCTACAATTCAACAACACTTCCTTAAAATCAGGATCAAGCGCATATTGTTCTTTTATTGATTCAAGCCCAAAAATCCGACAATCAAGTTGGGATAGCAAGGTATATCGTCTAGACAAAGCATCAGCAATCACATTATCCTTCCCTTTCTTGTGTTTGATAATGTAAGGAAAAGATTTAATAAATTCAACCCATTTAGCATGCCTACTATTCAGATTATGTTGAGAGCAAAGATACTTAAGCGATTCATGATCAGAATGAATAACAAATTCTTTAGGTCACAAATAATGACGCCACGTCTCTAAAGAACGGACAAGTGCATACAATTCCTTATCATACGTGGAATAATTCAGAACAGGGCCATGCAATTTTTCACTAAAGTAAGCGATGGGTTTACCATCTTGCATCAAAACACCCCCAATGCCAACTCCACTAGCATCACATTCTAGCTCAAAAGTCTTACCAAAGTTTGGAAGTTGCAGCAATGGTGCGTGTGTGAGCTTGTCCTTCAAAGTGCCAAAGGACTCCTCATGTGCCTTTCCCCAATGAAACACCACCCCTTTCTTCGTCAACTCATGCAACGGGGCAGCAATGGTGCTGAAATCTTTGACAAAGCGGCGGTAGAATCCTACAAGACCAAGAATACTCCTCACCTGTGTGACGGTTTGGGGAACCAGCCAGCTCTTTATGGCTTCAATTTTCATCTCGTCCACCTCAATTCCCTATAGAGTTACAACATAGCCTAGAAAAGAAAGTCGATTCGTGCAAAAGATACACTTCTCAAGGTTACCAAATAATCGTGCATCACGTAAAGCATTAAAAACAGCACATAAATGATCCATATGTTCAACAAAAGACTTGCTGTAAATCAATATATCATCAAAGTAAACTACCACAAAACGACCAATAAAAGCTCTTAAAACCTCATTCATTAAGCACATGAAAGTGCTAGGTGCATTTGTCAAACCAAAAGGCATTACTAACCACTCATACAACCTGAATTTGATTTTAAACATGATTTTCCATTCATCTCCAAGTTTCATTCTAATTTGGGGGTAGCCACTTCGCAAGTCAATCTTGGTGAAAATTATAGAGCCACACAACTCATCAAGCATGTCGTCTAGCCTAGGAATAGGATGACGATACCAAATAGTAATGTTATTGATGGCTCTACAATCAACACACATACACCAAGTTCCATCTTTCTTAGGAACCAAAAGTATAGGAACAACACAAGGATTAAGGCTTTCACGTACATACCCATGATCCAAAAGGTCTTGGACTTGCCGCTGAATTTCCTTAGTCTCCTCAGGATTGGTTCGATAGGCAGCACGGTTGGGCAAGGTTGCTCCCGGAATCAAATAGATTTGATGCTCTATCTATTGGTGTTTTGAATAAACACCAACTAGTAAATTTATATTTGTTGTGCGTTTGGCCTGGATGGTGTGCTAAAGGACACAAGGTATATACTGGTTCGAGCAGAATGTTCCTACGTCCAGTCTGCTGCTGCTTGTGTTATTAGCACCAAAAAAAGGTTCGTAGTAGGGGGTACAAATGGTCGAGAGAGGGACATGTCCCAAGTCTCTGATGGAAGGGTCAAAAGGATGCCAAGAGCTCGGTTGCTGCTTGGTTGTGTGCTGTGTGATGTGTTGTGTACAAAAATTGATTCATCCCCTTAGTGGGGTGTCCTACCCTCCCTTTTATAGACGAAGGGGGACCATGGGTTACAGATGGGAGAAAGAGGAAAAAAACCAAAGGTAGAGACGATCCTTCGAAGGCGCTGGGTCTTCCTTTTCCCTTGAGCCTGCCCTACTGACATGGCAGACCATGCTAGGGATAGTGTGTTCGCTGACCCTAACATAAACGTGCCCTGCCTTTGCTTCAGCAAGTGGTTACGTCCCATCCCACTCCGGCAGACGGTGCGGCATGCCGGGGTGCCGAGCCATGATCCTACGGAGCGCAGACGGGGAAGTGATGTGGCAGAACTGCCCAAAATAACACGCTTACGGAGGTGCTCGTCTTCCACCAGACACTAAGCACCTTGAAAGCAAGGTACAGCGGGCGGTATCCGTTGGGCACACCCTAAGGGAGAACCCAAAAGATCCACATTTTCCCCAAGGATCCAATAATGAGAACGAGTTACAATACTTGTCCATTTCATACATCAGAGTTTCTTAAAATTACATTATTACAATACCAAATGTCAAAGTGCAGAATGATAAACAACAGAATTTAAAATAAACATCTAGCGATAGGAACGAGGATCCGGCTGAGCCCACCAGAAGAATCCTCCACACAAGGGTACTTCTCATGCGTTACCTGCAATAGGGGTAAATAAACCCTGAGTACACAATGTACTCGTAAGACTTATCCGACTAGTGGGAATAATTTCCCGACTCCAAGGAATATGATAAGCTTTATGGTTTGCTGGTTTCTTTTGGTAGAAAGCAATACTAATAGCGAGTCTTTATTTATGTTATTATTATCAGCTGTATTAAGTTATCATCTAACCAATCTATATAAGCACCTGTTCTACTTTCAAGCAAGAGTTGAGCAAGCAATTCCATTTCTTCTCCTTTCAACTTTCAGTTCTTACTATGGTGCTAAACACGAAGCAAGTCGTACCGACTCGGCGGTGATTCGCGAACCAATGAGCCTAGCTGGGTGCCCCAAAAACACACGCCCCGCTTATACCCCAGGCACAAGCAGGACCAACTCATCACCCTCCTATCCTGGGTGTCCAGGTCCCCGTCCAAACTTGGACTCCAAGCCCCCACTCCTGAGTCCCAGACTCAGTGCGGTGCAAGGACCTCCACCATCTCCGCCTCCAATCAGTTGGTCTAGAAAGAGCCGGATCCATGACAAGAGAGCAATAAGTCTTCCCTGCGCCCATACCCAAGTATGTGCTTGGGACAATAGATCTGTGACTTGCCCACGATGCCATATGCAACGACCGGTCCTTAATCGACTCAGATAGAGAAAAAGTGTAACTGAGCTATGCCTTGTTGTCCGCAGGACACAACATCTTACACCCACCAATACTCAAACCATATCCCTGCCCGGTCACCATTTACCTTTACCATTTTATCATGAGTGATCATGTTTATCACCAACTTGTGAGTAACGGCAGGTTACTCACGCTATCAATATCCTGAGCTTAATAGCTACTCGACCTGTACTAGTAGGACTCATTGGTAGATATATTTATGCACGTAGTTTCCATAAAATGCTTGTAACGTAAATGCACATCATATATATATATCCTGTGATCATTAAAAATAGGGGTTATGCACCGGGGCTTGCCTTGGGTAGGTGACGGGTCAGTAATGTCAGCACCAACAGGCTCCGAGGCTCCCTCCTGCACGTGGATCTCCTCCTCGTACTCCTCAAGCACCTCATCGTACTCTGATTCGTCGACGGGCACAAACTGAACCAACTCGTGATCTACATGCATAACATGATGATGCAATACTTAGTAATACAACAACAACAACTCTTAAAACAAAAGTACATCTGTCTAACTACTAAGCTAGTGCTACCGACCATGGTACTAAGCTATCTCTTGTTACCGACAACAAGTTTGAAGTATGACATTCATTATTATTATAGCAACTACATGTATTCTTACTCCTAATGTTGATTTACGCTATATATGATAAAGCAAGGATAGTGGCTACTCTATTTATCATCTTACTCTAGGGCTACAAAATTTACTGCAAGTACATAATAATCTAGTGAGCCTACTGTAAAATTTTCATAGCCATATCTATCACCAATCTACAACAAAAATTCCTACAATTATTAATCTACATAATACTAAGCTCTGTAGTTTGAATTTATGAACCTACCCTTGTCATAGCTAACTATAATCTAAATACACTAATAGGTAAATGGTATTTTTGTGAACCTAATAAAATTGGTTTCACTATTTTTGGACATCTACAAGATTTATTGCAATTTATTAAAGTTTAGCTAGAAACTATATTGAATAAACATTTGTAATTCGCTGGAAATTGGAAAACGAATTCACAGCGCGGCCCAACTCGCACGCGGCTCGACCCAGCAAGGCAGGGCAAGCGTGTGAGCGTGGACGCAAGTGTGGCCTAGTGCGGCGAGCACGGCCTAGCAGGAGGGCGCGGACGCGAGCGCGGCCCAGTGCAACAGCGGACCGAGGCTGGCGCGGGTAGGCCAGCCCACGGCGGGGGCGCGGGCGCTAGCGCCAGCTGGCCTAGGCGAGAGCGCAGGCCGTGGGTGTGAGCTGGCCCAGCAGGCGAGGGCGCGGATGTGGCTGGCCCAGGCGGCTGCACGGATGCGAGCTGACAGAGCAGGGCGTATTTCTAATGTATTTAGGATTTATTTTCCTACACGAAAGCGGCCCTAAAATGGGTGTGATGCAGGGATGACGTCAGGTTGATGTCAATAAGCTAAGAACAACAGTATGCACCGCCGACTGCTCTGCTTGCTCTACTCACCTGCGCGAGCATGGTGCGGTGTTGTTCGCCAGTGAACAGAGCACGCCGGTGTGCTGTTCACGGTGCTACTACTATCTCGACGCAGAAGAGCGCGATGGTGTGGATGAGCCGGCTGACCTCACCGAGCTCGCGCTAGAGGTCCACAAGAGGAACGCCCCGCACAACCTCACCACAGGATGAACACTCGATGGGATGACTCTGAACGGATGCTAGCTACCCGAGCTCGATGTGTGTATGGCTAATTGGAAAACGGTGGAGTGTGTGAGGCCAATTTCAAGAGCGACGCCTCTGAACTTATGGCGACCGGCGACGGCAAGAATTCAAATTGGCGCCCCGACATCGAACTACCGCACAGTGATGGGTTAAGCACGAAGATGTACTTCCACGCGACCACCCAACGTACTCGGCATAAGGAAAGGGGCCAACGCATGGGTTTGGCTTGGCACGGCTCGGCTGGCTGACGACCTTTCAGGTGACATGGCGGGAACCCTTTGTCGTGCCCTTGCCTGCAAACATGAGAACGAGGCAAAGCAAGATGAGCCCACACGTGTGCAGTTGTGCTGCGTCAACAAGAGCAGTGAAGGCCGTGCAGGCGGTGGGCGTGAGCCCTCAAGAGAGTGGCGACATTGGTTCAGATGAGCTGAACATGCAAGCAGGCACGGTGGTGGTAGTGTCGTAGACGGATGTGATGGAGGAGGCAGCATTCAGGTCCACTAGACCCCAGTGCGTGCGAGTGTGCACGCGAGTCAAAAGCTAGGCGTGCAACTATGGAGCGGACCGAGCGATAGTAACGGCCGGACGGTCAGCGAGCGGCGACGTCGGGTGGGCAGCGCGTTAGGGTGCGTACGGCGTGTATGAGCTACGCCAGAGCGGGGCGGAAAGGTGGCCAACACGGCAGCGTAGGGGCCACGCACATGGCATGCTTGCACATGTGTGGTAGTGGGGACGTGACTGGCGTGACAACATGCTGGGTAGGCCAGCGGTGGTGTCAGGCCGAGCCGAGGTCATGACCACGCCCGGAGATGGACAATGTGCCGTGCATGCTTTTTAAAGTGGCTCAAAAACTCAAACCCGATGCTCCAAATGCCAAACCAGTTGTTCTATGCTCTAGAGGGGTCTATCAAACTAAGCTAAAACACCTTGTCATGACTTAACCCGATCCTCTAAAAATGCCCGAACTTTGCTTCGTCGACACCTCTCCAACTTAAGAAACGACTAAGTCCTTCGTTCGGATTCGCATCACTTTTGGTTTCCAAGGTACCCACTAAGCTAGCTAGTGACTCTTGATCCCGACCGCGAGTAATTCCCCATTTAAGCGATACAACGTGACATACCATGTACCATTCGGTTCATGTTTCAAATGAACGTTTCAATTTCCAAAATAGATTTATACCCTAGAATACATACATGTACACACAAGTAAAATGTTCATGCATTGTTTTAGCTAAAAGTTGTACAATGTAACACTGAGGGTGTTACAAATCTACCCCCCTAAAACAAAATCTCGACCCGAGATTTCATGTGCCTAGTGTGGGAAAGAGATAGGAAATACATTTTGGCGCAGTAACTAACTATCCGAACCGGCGAGAAGGTGGGGGTAATGCTGCAATAGGTAACTCTCTTGTTCCTAGGTGGCTTCATCCTCTGAATGGTTTTGCCACTACACCTTGTTGAACTTTACCACTCTATTCCTGGTCACTCTTTCTTTCTCATCCAAGATTTTGATAGGATGCTCAACATAAGTCAAATCTGGCTGGAGGGGAAGCCCTTCAATTTTCACTGCATCATCAGGCACCCATAGACATTTCTTCAACTAGGAGACATGAAACACATCATGTACCGTAGACAAGATATCGAGAAGCTGCAGACGATAAGCAACGTGGCCACACTGCTCCAACACCTGATAAGGACCCACATATCGAGGGGCTAGCTTGCCATGGATACCAAACCGATGCACCCCTCTCATAGGAGACACCTTGAGATACACATAATCTCCAGCTGCAAACTCTAAGGACCTTCTTCGCTTATCGACATAAGCCTTCTATCGGCTTTGAGCTGCTTTCAAGTGACTCCGAATAATGCTCACTTGATCTTGAGCTTCTTTGATGAATTCAAGCCCAAAGTACCCACAATCTCCCACTTCAACCCAGTTGAGTGGTGTCCTACACTTCCTCCCATATAGAGCTTAAAATGGTGCCATGCAGATGCTTTTTTGGTAGCTATTATTGTAGGTGAATTCAGCTAACTTCAATTACTCATCCCACTTTTTAGGAAAAGAAATGGCATAAGCTCTCAACATGTCCTCGAGCACCTGATTCACTCTTTCTGTTTGGCCACCAGTCTGGCGGTGGTAGGCTGAGCTGTGGAGGAGACTGGTCCCAAGACACTGCTGGAGTTGCTCCTAGAAGCGAGAGACAAAAACTGATCCCCTATCAGAGATGATAGTAAGGGGAACTCTGTGTAGGGTCTATCGACGAAATATGGTCTGGCAGTCTACCTAGGGGTATGCTCAAGGTAGTAGATTATCGGCAGACAGGTGCGCAAGCTACGAACGAGATGGTGACGCAAGACAGACACGAGGTTTTATCTAGGTTTCGGGCACCAGTGAAGGCGTAATACCTACGTCCTGCGTCTGATTGTATTGCTGTATGTAAATGAGATGATTTTTGAGAGGGGTCCCCTGCCCGCCTTATATAGTCTGGGGGGCAGGGTTACAGATCTAGAAACTAATCCCAACCAGTTACAATTGCCATAGGTGGCCGGATAAGGATTCCTATTCTAACCGACCAGGATCTTGCTTGATCTCCAAGTCTGCCTTGATTCCTTGCGCGGGACTCCGAGCAGATCGGCTGGGCCGCGCGTCGTCTTCTAGTGGGCCGACCCCCTGGTCCGGGCCGGCCCAAACCTAGCCGTAAGGGTATAGGGGTTAATACCCCCACAGCTAGTCCCCGAGCACCATGTATTATGTTGCGACACGCCGTTTGATCTTCTTCGGCTAATGCGGTCTGTCTTCATGTCATCTCCAACTGGTTGAAACATTGACCAAGCAAATGTGCCAGTATTCTGGTCAGCACAGAGAGCAGTAGACCACGATTATAGCCGAAGATTCCGGTTGTCCGAAGAATGCATGGTGCTCTAAAGAAAAAAGAAAAAGATTTCTTTCCTGATCAAGTGTGCCCACTTGTATTTCTGAAAAGAAATGTAAGTGACCCTTGTACAGTAGTAGTTATGGCCAACAGTCAGAGCGTAGGGGTCGATAAAATAAGCACATTCACCGCAAGGTGAAGTGTGCCCACTTAGTCCCCGAGCCTGGTAGTAGGTGACGTAGGACACGTGGTGCCAGGGTCTAAAAAGAATTCCCAGTTAAGTTGAGAATCCAATCGTCGTACAAGCGATACGAGCTGCACCGGCAGGTGCATCGTACCGATGTAGTCCCCGAGCTTGCTGGAAGGCGAGGTATCAGCCTTGTAGCAAGGTCTAAGTGAGAAAAAATAAATGCCTCTCAACTGTATGTGAGTACAAATCACATGTAGCCGAGGAGAGCGGTCCCCGAGCAATGGTCGGAGAGTGGTCGGGGCAGTCCCCGAGCGCAGCATGGGGAAAACGATGAATCCCCGAGAATAACCGTAGTCAGGACAGTCCCCGAGCACAAAGGTAGTCGGGATAGTCCCCGAGCACGAGGGCGGTCGAGACAGTCCCGAGCACGAGAGTGGTCAGAACAGTCCCCGAGCACGATGGTGGTCGGGATAGTCCCCGAGCACAAGGATAGTCGCGACAGTCCCCTGAGCACGAGGGTGGTCGGGACAGTCCCCAAGCACAATAAAGTGTGGCAAAAAACCATATGCCAGTTTTACTATTATTTTATGTATTTATTTATTTATTTGTTCTGACAAGTCCTGGTCTGACACGTCTGGTCAAAAAAGTAGACGGGTATAGCACGTCATACTGCCTTTTTGTCTTGTCAAGCAAACAGTTGCGTGGCACCTGTCAGTAGGTGCAGTCAGCGTGGGCCCTCCCACACTGGCAACGAAGAGGCGCATATATTGGCGTAGATCTCGAGGCTGAGTAATACTGCAAACGTGAAAACAACCATCTGCGGCGCGTGCGCACGTCCCCCAAGAATCCCAGGCAGACAAAATGGCATAACTCTTGGGTTAAATATGGTATATGATAGGTCAGTTACTATTTACTGAACCCCATTGCCATTCGCAACCGTCAGCTTTCGTCTTCCTCTCGCCAACCAACCCTAACACATCCGAAATCGCCACCAATCAATCCGCCGCCGCTTCGACTGCCGCCTCTGCTAATCCCCCGCTGCTGTTGAAGATCAGAACACTCCCCGTTCACCAGCAAGGCCAGAGTCAGAGGCGGAAAATGAAAGGAAATGGCGAAAAGTGATGCGCAGAAGAAAACAGGGGTCATGGCGAAGGAATGGTGGAAGTCGAAAAGCAACGAGCTAGACCATTGAAGACCTCGTCACCATGGGGGTACTCCACAACAAGGAGCTCGTAGGATGGCGTGCGCCGGAGGGCGAGAGGTACCCCGATCCACAACCAGGTGAGATCGTGGTGTTCGAGGATTTCTTTAAACGGGGATTTGGAGTTCCGATGCATCCGTTTCTTCAGGGGCTCTGTCTTTACTATGAGATTGGGATTTGCAATCTGCATCCCAACTCGATCCTCCTTGTCGCCACTTTTATTCATCTGTGCGAAGCGTATGGCGGCTTCCAGCCCCATTTCGATTTTTTCCGCCATCTTTTCTGTCTGTGGAAGAAAGGAAGCGGTGGTTCGAAGATAGCCGGGGGTGTATACCTCAACCTCCATGACATGCATGAAAGCCCAGTACCTGCACTGCCCATGGAACACGTCGCTCGACGACTGGTACAAAAAATGGTTCTACATCCACGAAGAGCCGAACACGATCACGCTGTGCGACGCGGGCTACATTCAGAGAAGAAGACGAGCTGGTCGGAGAAGGCCCGAGCATCTGGGACAGATCCAGAAATATTTGGAATGATCCCATGGAAAAAACTGGATGGTCCGAGCAGTAGTCGGGAGTTTCATCAGCCGACGGGTCCAGCCCTGCCAGAGGAGGGTACATCCTAGCTATGAGTATCAAGGGAGCGCAGACCCGACGAGGACGAGGCAGAGGGCGCTTGACAAAATCGAAGTCAAAGCTAGAATTGGCGAGCTATTTAACTTAGCCGATCCAAATTATGCCAGATTGAGCGACATCGAGCATGCTTTCAAGCTTGCCCGACCTCCCCCAAAGGTAACTCGTCTTGCCGCGTACCCGTAGTCTTATATTGTGGTAGGGTAAGTGGAAACTTACTGTGTTCACTCCCTTTTGTTACCCAGGTTAATGGTCGAGGATAGAGCGACAGTGTTTGTGTCGCCACCCCCTGGAGTAGAGTGGCCACAAGGAGCTGATCCCACCACCCAGACCAGCAGTCGAGATCGAGGACGAGGACAGTCGACTGGGCGGAGCTCGGAGCTGGAGAGGAGGCAGCGGCCAAAGCTGCTGGTAAGCGGCCGGCTGCCCCCAAACAGTCGAAGAAGAGATCAGTAACCACCCTGCTCACTGGGGGAGCGCTAAATATCAATGAGCCCGAGGAGGACCCGGAGGAGAACCCGGCCAGCAAGCGTCGGCAGGTGATTTTTGCTTGGCCGGACGATGACGCAGAGGAGGGAGAAGATGCAGACACCTTTCAACTTGTCCCTCGAAAAAGGAGGAAGCAACTGAAGTCGATGGAGCAAGGTGGGTCCTCCATGCCTGTGGGACCCACATCAGCCGACGGCGGTGAAGGATGCAGCTGGGTCGACCTCGGGAGTACCTAGGCAAGGAACGCGACCGGTGACGGGAGCGACAACTCAACCGAGCACGCCACCGACCACTGCAACGCGAAGGACAAGTGGCGGAGGGGTCGAGCACCAAGGCCCAGCGACAGTGCTGGATGTAGAGGGAGACCAGGAGTCATCCGCACAGCACGTGGAGCAAGTACGGCCGAAGAGACGCGCCTTCTCCACATCATTCCGTGCTTCCAACATGTAAGTATTTGTAACCTTGATATAAGTTAGCAATTTGCATTTAATATGATTGCTTTCTGAACTTATCTCGGATGTACTAGCTCGGCGTCCATAGAAAGTCTGGACCAGCTAGCCAGAAGTGGCGTGGCGCCGCCAATAAGTACAGAGCAGACTACCCAGCAGCCGACCACCGAGGAAGCCATAGTAGAAGATCCAGTCGGGGCCTCAGCAAGCGAGCAGTCAGACAACAGTCCCCGAGTAGGTGGTCGAGGGACCAGCCGAGCTAGGCATGAGTGCTCCGAGCGCTAAACCTACTGAGGGCAACACCTCAGCGTCGAGGGTAACAGAGCAGACCGAGGAGCAGCGGCCTAGAGGTGAGAGCACAGACCACATTTACCGACGCTGCAGCTCATGGGAAGGCTGTGGTGATCACAGATGCTGCTGACGCCGGGCCAGCACCAGGACCCGAAGAAGAGCCCGAAGAGGACGAGGTGGAGGAGGTCCTAGGCCATCCGCAAGACAAGCGACAACATGTTTATGTGTCGCGTTGGCGAACGACCAATGGGTTATCCATGAGGAAATCCTGGAGGTCGAAGAAACCAAGAAAGTTGAACGGGCGGCGAAGCGGCTTGTTACGGAAGTGCAGGTAAGCTTCGCTTCACCCCCTGGTCTTGCTGGTCTAGTCTGTAGTTGTCTTACTTAGCTATCTGCACATAGGACTTAATGAAGACCAGCAAGGTACCAGCAAGAAATGCTTCGACCAGATCGAGGGGATCGTTGCAAACAACAAGGAGCTGACGATGGAGGTGGACCGCTTGCGCCAGCGACTTGAAGCCGCCGATCATGAAAAGACGGTGCAAGATTCCTAGAACCAGAACCTGGTCATCCAGCTCAGTAAGAAAGAGCGGGAAAGAACAAGTAAGTAGCCATTTTATCATACCGACTACTGACAAGTGTTGTTGCAGTTGTTGGTAGTAACAGCTGTAGTGCAGGCTTAGAAGCTGAAGTGATCCGTCTCCGAGAGGAGAACAGTCGTGTGGTCGAGGAGTGTGATCGCCTAAACGAGGACAACAGAAAACTAGGCGCAAGACCAGTCGTAGCTCTGGGACCACACGACCAAGATGACAGAGGAGCTGAAAGGTAAGTTGTCCAACCGCCTTTGCTCATTTTTGTTGCCTACCGTAGTTTGGCGTGGTCTAACGTCTTAACAGCGTGTGCGGTTTGCAGTTATAAAAATCAATGCAAAGAAGCATCTGGAGGCCATGATGAAAGACCGTGATGGCTGGAAGGCGCAATGCCAAGAGATCACCAAGGACCGTGACACCTGGAAAAGCCGAGTGCCAGGAGGTGGCAAAGGGCATTTTGCCGGTCCTTAACCTCATCGATCCGGCGCTAGCAGAAGATGTGCCAAGGACGCCGCAGCTGGGATTGATCGAGAGATGCCAAAGGGCATGGGGATGGTTCCAGGGGTTCGTGAAGGAGGCGGGAGAGTACGCAGGCGCACATGTGCTAAGCATGGTACGTGCTCACTACCCCCTGATCGATCTCAAGCGCCTAGAGGCTAGATACCCAAAGGAGGTAGATCCAGACAAGGCCTGAGGAGCTACGGATGACCCAGCTGGACTTGTCGGCGAAAATAATTGGTGATATTAACCTGTGTGGAGGTGCGACACCACCCGTACAAGGAACGCCGTCAACAAGTCAGCTGGGAGCGCCGTCATCTTCAAGCCAACCAGCGAAGCCTGCGGTCTCGACCAGCCAGGCATCGGCAGGAGCCATCTTCTTCAGCTCGATCAATGCCAGAGTCCCCGAGACCCGAGCATGATGTCAGGCCCAGCCAGCAGCAGGCGCCGCGTGCCCCGACCAGCCAATAGTGTAGGCTATAGCTGTAGAAGAAGATGTAGTTGGGTTATTGTAAACTTGGACCTTTTCAGGCAAGCTTGTAATAATGTAACTGTATATCAACATAAGCTTGTCTGTTTTGTAGAAAACGTGTTTAAGCTCGGATATCGTGTTGATGTAACTAAGTTAGAATGTGTTGGTGTTCTGTTTAGTTGTACCAGTTTAGTCGACATGTCATCCTGAAAGGTTTGTATGGCCCTGGTTTGTCTTGTGGTCAGAGTGTGAGGTGCGTAGCTTAGTGCACACATAGGAACACAGAAGTCAAACCAGAGAGCACCTGCTGATCACCCGTAGCGTAGAGAGCGGATCCCATGCACGCGTTGGGAGGAACCAGAGACAGGGCCTGCTCTGAGAACCCGAGAAGGAATGGTGGTCGGTTTTAACTGGTAGAGTTAGAATAACAATAGACTTCGAAGTGACACATTAGAGTGGTCGGAGAAATCATAATAGCTTTATTGAAATAAATCAAAAGTACAAGAGGGGTACATATCTTAGTAGCTAAGCATAGAAACGCCTAAGCTTGTCGATGTGCCAGGAATTGGGTACGTCTGTGCCGTCTAGGCGAGCTAACCTGTAAGATGTAGGGCGTGTAACCTCCTTGATCATGAAGGGTCCTTCCCATGGGGTTGCGAGTTTGTGGACACCAGCCTGATTCATCTTCCACTTCAGGACCAGGTCCCCGACCATGAAGAACCGCTCCTTGATGTTCTTGTTGTAGTACCTATGCAAAACAGCAAGGTATTTGGCTGTACGTACGCAAGAATCGAGCCGCTTCTCTTCTGCACTATTCACTTCTAGCTCCCGCACTTCATTGGCCTTGTCTTCATCGAAGTTCTCTACCCTGTGCTGATCTGAAGGCTATATCTGCTGGGAGCACTGCCTCAGCGCCATAAACCATAAAGTATGGTGATACGCCGGTATTGCGACTAGGCTGGGTTCTGAGACCCCAGACCATGGCTGGTAACTCTTTGAGCCATCTTCTAGGAGCTTTGTCATTCTCTCTGTACATCCTCTTCTTAAGTGCATCCAGGATCATACCATTTGCCCGCTCGACCTGTCCATTAGCTCTAGGGTGTGCCACCGAGACATATTTTACTACTATGCTCCTTTCATCGCAGAAGTCCCAAAAAGCGTTCCCGGTGAACTGAGTACCCAGATCAGTGATGATGCTGTTGGGTATGCCGAAGCTGGTGGATGACCTGGTCAAGGAACGTGATAGCCTTTTCTGAAGATGCCTTGACCAGGGGCATGTACTCTATCCACTTGGAGAATTTGTCGATCAGCACAAAGACGCATGTAAATTTTCCAGGGGCCGGTTTGAAAGGCCCGATCATATCCAGTCCCCAGCATGCGAAGGGCCAAGAGGCTGGTATAGTCTGAATCTCATGTGCTGGTATGTGGATTCTCTTGGCGAAAAACTGACAACCTTCACAATGGCAGACTAGCTTCTCTGCATCGGCTACGGCTGACGGCCAATAGAACCCTGCTCGGAAAGCCTTGCCGACCAGCGTTCTCGAGGCCGTGTGGTTGCCGCAGGAGCCAGAGTGGATTTTGTCTAGGAGATGTTCACCATCCTCCTGGGTTATACACTTCATCAAGATTTCCTCCTTCGCGTTCTTGCGCCACAATTTGCCATCGACGAGCAGATACTGCTTACTGCGACGCATCAGGTGTTCGTTTTCTGTCCGATCGGTGTAACCGCTACCATCTGTCAGGTACTTGATGAAAGGTACTCTCCAGTCGGGCTTCTTAGTGGTCGGAGGTGGTTTGGTGGTGTTTGACGCCGGAACCGTAGCCACCAATGGCTGGTCTAGAGGCTTGTCGACCGCAGGATCTTCTTCTTTGATGGAGGGCGTGAGCAGGTCTTGAACAAATATGCCATGTGGGACTTTGGCTCGGGATGATCCTAACTTTGACAGCGCATCTGCTGCTTGATTTTTGTCCAGACCACATGTGTGTACTCGATGCCATAGAACTTGCCTTCCAGCTTTCTGATCGCTTTGCAGTATGCGTCCATCTTTTTGCTGGTCAGTATCCCAGTCCTTGTTGAGTTGGTTGATGACCAGAGCTGAGTCTCCATAGACATAGAGACGCTTGACACCGAGCTCGACCGCAATGCGCAGACCGTGTAGGCATGCTTCGTACTCGGCGGCGTTATTAGACGCCGGGAAATAAATCCTGAGGACATATCGGAGCTGCTCCTTGGATGGTGATACGAAAAGGACTCCTACTCCTGTGTCGTCGATGTTGAGAGAGCCATCGAAGTACATCTTCCAATACTCGGTGGGCCCCTGAGAGGCAGGTGTGCTTAAGTCTGTCCACTCGACGATGAAATCGACAAGTGCCTGAGACTTGATTGTAGTACGGCTTGCAAATTCCAAGGAGAAAGGGCATAGCTCCATTGCCCATTTGATGATGCGCCCGTTTGCATCCTTGTTGCGAATGATGTCTCCCAGAGGGTACTCGAGTCATGACCACCACACGATATCCGTCGAAGTAGTGTTTCAACTTTTGGGATGTAATTAGTATGGCGTAGATCAGTTTCTGAATCTGTGGGTACCTGGTCTTGGATTCACTGAGCACCTCACTGATGAAATAAATTGGTCGCTGTACCTTGTAGACGTGGTCAGGGCTCGTCGCGCTCGACCACCATGGCAGTGGAGACCACTCGATTAGTTGCCGCAATGTAAAGCAGGAGGGTTTCGTCTTCTCTAGGAGCAGTGAGGACCGGAGGTGATGTAAGGAATTGTTTCAGCTATGTAAAGGCAGCGTCTGCTTCCTCCGACCACTCAAACTTCTCGGATGCTTTGAGCAGCTGGAAAAACTGGTAGTCCTTTTTCGCCTAATCTGGATATGAAACGACTGAGGGCAGCCATGCATCCGGTAAGCTTCTGAACATCCTTCACCTTTTTGGGCGGCTTCATGTCCAAGACAGCTTTTACTTTCTCTGGGTTAGGGCGTATGCCGTCGTGACTGACGACGTTGCCGAGCAGTATACCAGATGGAACACCAAAGATGCACTTCTTTGGGTTTAATTTCCATTGGAATGTGTTAAGGGCTGCAAAGGTACGTTCTAGGTTGTCGACAAGGGTGTATGCTTCCTTGGTTTTAACAACTACATCATCAACATAAGCCTCGATGAGGTCGTCTTTTATCTCGTCTTTGAGGCAGGCCTGTATGGCGCGTTGGTAGGTAGCCCCAGCGTTCTTGAGCCCGAACGACATGGTCGTGTAGCAGTAGGCGCCGAAGGGCGTGATGAAGGATGTCTTGATCTGGTCGTCCTTTTTGAGAGCGATCTGGTGATAACCAGAGTAGCAATCGAGAAAGGAAAGCAGCTCACAACCAGGCAGTTGAATCTATGACCTCGTCTATGCGAGGTAAGCCGAAGGGGTCTTTAGGGCAGTGTTTGTTGAGATCAGTGTAATCAACGCACATTCTCCATTCCTTATTCTTTTTAGCGTACAAGAACCGGGTTGGCTAACCACTCTGGATGATACACTTCTTTGATAAATCCGGCTGCTAAAAGCCATGTAACTTCTACCCTAATAGCCTCCTTTTTGTCATGAGCGAACCATCAGTAGCTTCTGCTTGATGGGTTTGGCCTTGCCATCGACATTTAAGGAGTGCTCGATCAAGTTCCGAGGTACACCGGGCATGTCAGCGGGTTTCCATGCGAACACACTCACGTTGCTCCTCAAGAACCTGACGAGAGCGTCTTCCTATTTAGGATCCAGGTTGGCCCCGATAAGGGCCGTTTTGCTGGGATCACCGTCGACCAGCTGGATCTCTTTGTGCTCTTTGGACTTGATGTTCTTGCATGGGGCCTCGAGCTCTGGGATCTCCAGGTGGTCGGCTGGGGTCTGCTTGGCGTCGAGCAGTGGTCTCGGCCATGCGAATAGAGAGGTCATGAGCCTCTGCTATTTTGAAGCTGTCATCCTCATAGGTGTAAGCTGCGTATACATTGCCCCTGAGAGTTAGAACCCCCTTCTCAGTAGGCATCTTGAGCACCAAATACCTGTAGTGAGGTATGGCCATGAACTTGGTGAGCGCTGGTCGGCCAAGGATAGCATGGTAGGTGCCTTCGAAGTCAGCGACCATGAAGTTGACGTAGTCGGTGCGGAAGTGGTCTGGGGTACCAAATTGCACAGGTAGCGTGATCTGCCCGAGAGGTGTGGAGCTCTGTCCTAGGGAGAACACCCCAGAACTGTGCCTCGTATGGCTTGAGATCAGCCTGGGTTATCTTCAGGGCTGGCAAACTGTTCTTGAACAGTATATCGATGGAACTGCCGCCGTCAATCAGCACTCTATCGAACTAAACCTTGTTGATACAAGGATCGAGAACCAGAGGAAAATGCCCTGGCTCAGGTATTGATAGCCCATTGGTCCTTTCTGCTGAAGGAGATCTTGCGGTGAGACCAAGGAGGGAGCCGCGGATCGGCGATGAGGTTGTCGGTATTGGCCACGTTCAAGCAAGCGTGGGCGAGCAGCTTGCGCTCTCGTTTGGTCTCGATGGACACTCTGCCACCAATGATGGTGTGGACGCGATCGGTTGGCTTGACATAGTTGTGACAGGGATCTATGTCTTCATCATCGTTGTCCTCGTTACGCTGCTCCCCTGCATCGTTAGGCTTGTCGGATTTATTCAGAGCCTATTGGCGTGTGTAGATGGATTTGAGAACACGACAATTCTCCATGGTATGGTTTGACTTGGGATGGAGCTGGCAGGGTCCTTTCAATGCTTTGGCGTAGTCTTCTTCATAGTTGCGACGTCCGCGATCTTTTTTAACGATGTTGACTTCGCCATCATCTTCCCGAGCATGCTTGCCCCTGTAATCGTCACGGCGATTACGCCGCTGATTACGCTGGTCGTGGTGGTCGCAAGAATTGTTGCGCTGGTTGCGGCGATCAAAATTGTCGTTCCGACCACAGTTGCCGCGGTGGTTGTCGCGGTGTGGGGGGTGGTCAGAGCGTGGAACCCTTGCTGCTTCTTTGATGATTATCTTTTTAGCATCATCGGCGTCCACATATTTTTTAGTAGTAGCTAGGAGCGTTGTGACCGATTCAGGTCTTTTGTGGAGGAGCTTGTCCCTTAGGGCATCGTGGAAGCGGAGACCAGTGATGAAAGCTTTGATTGCCTCGTTGTCGGAGATTGATGGGACCTTGATGCACATCTCCGAGAAGCGTCGGACGTACTCACGCAGTGGCTCATCTTTGCGATCTCGAATCCGCTGCAGATCATATTTGTTGCCGGGTTGTTCGCAAGTAGCAATGAAGTTGTCGATGAATGCTTGCTTGAGCTCTTGCCAAGAATCAAAGTAGTTTGCCGGCAAGCTGACCAGCCATTGGTGGCCTGCATGGCCAATGGCGACTGGGAAGTAATTAGACATGATGTGCTCGTCAGCCATGGCTAATCTGCATGCGGTTTCATAGAGCAGGACCCATAACTCGGGGTTCTCCTTGCCATCGTACTTCTGGAATTTTTCGAGCTTGAAGTTTTTTGGCCACACGACTTGGCGAAGGTGAGGAGTAAACTGCTTTAAACCCGGAGGGCTGTGGGTAGTATCATATTCCATACGACGATAGCTTTCGTGGGATGCACGATCGTTGGCTCTTTGGTTAATGCGATTGCACAGATCGCGTTCTCCGGGGGCATGGCGGAGATCGTTATTGCCATCACGGCGATCCCGGTTGCCGCCCTGGTTGACCCCGCGACCACGGTTATCACGGCGATTGTCGTGGCTGTCTCATCGATTATTGTCCCGGTTGTTGCGGCGGTTGTCGTCCCGATAGTCGCGGCGGTTGTTGTCCCGACCACCATCATGACCACTGTTTCCGCCTTGACGGTTGTCTAGTGGGTCGTTGTTGCACGAGCCACGTTGGTTGGTTGGCTATGGGCGACTTGAGTACTGGTGACTATGGCTTGATTCGACTGAGACAGATGGAGCCCAGGCTTGGTTTGCAATCTCTGCGGTCTAGGCTATAGTAGCCGTCAGGTAAGCTTGTACATCATCATGAATTGCCTGGATTTTCAGGGGTATTAGGGTAGTCGTTGCATTGTCGCCATAGCAATAGCTATGTTGGCGCTTGGAGTCCTAAAGACCTGCTTTCCCCTACCCTATCAAAGGCATTATTGAGATCGTGTGGCTAGAACCTTATGCATCGTGCCTCCTCTTCTGCCTTGGCTTCGGCTTGTCTGCGATTAAACTGGTCAATATTGCGTGCTTCGCATGCTAGCCTTTCTTGTTCTGTTTCGCCAACTACCGATGGTTCATCATTACTGACGACATTGATCAAGTCTCCTCACCTTGGTGGGAAGGATGGGAATCGTGGGAAACCCGGGGAGTGGTCTGGGATATCCAGATCGTATTAACTTCTTCATTGTCACGATGCTAAAGCTCAGTGTGGACGGAGCCAATAGATGCGATGCTGGACAGGGAGCTTGAACCGCCCTCTTGAACTATGTGGACCGATCCTTCTTGATACTCCTCGATCCGAACCATGTTGATGAAGTTGCGTGGCTTTGGCCGAGGTCGATGTATAAAACGTAGATCCGAGTAGCATTGTATATTGTATGCGTAGTTGGAAGCAGTGTTTCACAGGCCGTAGGGCTGAGCTTGGTAATTCTCCATCAAGGCTTCGCACTCGGAGAGTTGGACACCCGTTGCGGGGGCTGGTTGGTGACGAACGGAGCGCCCTTCAGGAGTAGACGTGACCACGAGATCCGTATCGAGTCATGCAGGATGACTGGCCTGAGCTGGTCGGGTAGATCTATTGTGGGTAGTGGTTACCTGCTCGGTAGGTTGATTTTGAATCGAATCTACCAGAGCTAGGGTTTTAGCAAGTTTGGTGCCGACCTGATCGATGGAGTCGAGCAGGTCGGTGTTGTCGATCTGCCTCCCTTTGTAGCGAGGAAACGAACGACGGGTTGTCGGTGTGGCTGAAGACGATGCTGGTGTGGCCAGAGCCAGATCCAACGTGGTCAGAGCCGTAGCTGATGCTAGTGAAGCAGTGGTCGACGCAGAGTGGATCTGCACCTCCTCCGTGGTCATGGCGATGAAGTTGTCAGAGCCAGTGGTCTAGGTGATCTGGCCGATGGTGAACGTGAGGCCATTCGGCGTAGCCATGGAACCGGGGATGATGACCATCTTGTTTGTCTAGGGAGCAGTACGCACACCCCCTACCTGGCGCGCCACTATCGACGAAATATGGTCGGCAGTCTACCTAGGGGTATGCTCAAGGTAGTAGATTATGGGCAGACAGGTGTGCAAGCTATGAATGAGATGGTGACGCAAGACAGACATGAGGTTTTATTCGGGTTCGGCCTCCGTGAAGGCGTAATACCTATGTCCTATGTCTGATTGTATTGCTGTGTGTAAATGAGATGATTTTTGAGAGGAGTCCCCTGTCCGCCTTATATAGTCTGGGGGGCAAGGTTACAGATCTGGAAACTAATCCCAACCAGTTAAAATTGCATAGGTGGCCGGATAAGGATTCCTATTCTAACCGACCAGGATCTTCCTTGATCTCCAAGTCTGCCTTGATTCCTTACGCGAGACTCCGAGCAGATCAGCTGGGCCGCGCATCGTCTTCTAGTGGGTCGAACCCCCTAGTCTAGGCCGGCCCAAACCTAGCCGTAAGGGTATAGGGGTTAATACCCCCACAGGGTCATAATCCGATCAAGGTATATCTCAGCATACTTCCTAGCTAAATATGAAATCTTCACCGAGATAAAATGGGCAGACTTCATGAGATAGTCTACAATGACCCAAATAGAGTTATAGCCATTGGTTGTACGGGGTAGATCCACAATGAAATCCATGGAAATAACTTCCCATTTCCACACAGGAATGGGCAAAGGCTGCAAATATCCTAGAGTACGCATATGATCTGCCTTAACTCTACCACAACTATCGCACTTGAAAGCATCTAGGCCCCTGGTTGGGTTTCAGTGATTAATGACAATACAAGATTACTATGACTAACATGTGTTTTGTAGAGGCAATTAAGTTAGGTCATGGTAATGGAGATCAATTGGGCAATCAAGGTGGTCATGCCCCTATGATGGAAATCGTTTCGGTTATAAAAGGATGGACGACAAGGTTAAGGATGACAAGTTCTAAGTGTCGATTGGAGTTGGAGAGACACTTAGAGTAGTTTAGGACTTTGTTTTTCCTTTGGCCATACTATTAAGGGGGGTATGGACGGGTAGCTTGACCTAGATGAGTCTACTGAGTTAGGTGTGGTGCACACTTACTAAGTCTAGCACTAGGTAGCTCCAACAAAGCCCTTAGATCCTATGGAGCAAACTTCATTCACATATGATCGAGAGTTGGAAGTGAATGGAGGGTCAAATACTGACCGGACGTTGGCTCCGGTGCGACTGGACGCTGGCTGCACGGTCCGGTCAGTTCATTTGATCAAGGAAATTGCGTCTGGCGCGACCGGACGCTGAGTGGTCAAGTGACCGAACGCTAAGAGGCAGCGTCCGGTCGACTCTAGTAAGGTTCCAGAAGAGTGAATCTGCGACCGGACGCGTCCGGTCAATACTGACCGGACCCTGAGGATACAACGTCTGGTCGAGTACAACAAGGTTCTAGTGAGGGTTAAATGCGACCGGACGCATCCGGTCGGTGGTGATCGGACCCTGCCAGCGTTTGGTCAACACTTAATCACTGGTGTGTGGGTTGAACTGATCGGAGCGTCCGGTCAACATGTCTGGAGCGTCCGGTCACCCCGCAGAGGCACATAACGGTTTGTTTTTCTGGCTACCTTATAAATAGAAGCTCCACTCGTGTGTGGAGTCACTTTTGCTCATTCCAACAGCTGAGAAACATGTTTGTGAGTGCCAAGAAGAGCAAGGTCCTAGTGAGGTGATTGAGATTTGAGAATCTAAGAGAGTAGCCTCATTAGTGAATCAAGAGTAGCAAAGTGTGCATCCACCGTTCTCATTAGGCTTCGAGTGGTCAAGTGAGAGTTCATGCTTGTTACTCTTGGTGATCGCCATCACCTAGACGGCTTGGTGGTGATTGGGAGCTTGGTGATCACCCAACGGAGCTTGTGGGTGACCCAACTCAAGTTGTGAGCGGTTGTGGGTGATTCACCGCGACGGAGTATCGAAGAATCAAACCGTAGAGAGCACTTGATCCTTGCGCGGATCAAGGGGGGGCTACACCCTTGCGCGGGTGCTCCAACAAGGACTAGTGTGGAGTGGCGACTCTCCGATACCTCAGCAAAACATCACCATGTTCCTCTCTCTCAATTTACTTTGAGCATTTACTTTGAGCAATTCAATACTTTTTCTTACATTCATAGAATTGCCATGCTAGAGTAAGTTTGGAACATAGGTTGCAAGTCCTTTGTGCGTTAGATTATTAGAAACACCTTTCTAGGCACAAGGGGTTAATTGGGCTAACCATAGGATTTAATTATTGCAAGAAAATTTAGAATTAGCCCAATTCACCGTCCCTCTTGGGCATCTTGATCCTTTCAATTGGTATTAGAGCCAGCGTGCTCACATTTTTAAGCTTAATCGCTTAGAGCAAGATGTCTCATGGGGATGGACCTCCCCCTATCTTTGAGGGAGATGACTTTCCATATTAGAAAATCCACATGGAGGCGTACTTAGAAGCTCTAGACGTTGGTATTCTTAGAGCCGCCTCACAAGGCTTCCCAAAACCTTAGGATGCTACACACTTATAAGGCGATGAGGTTAATTATGAAAAGTGGAATGCAAAGGCTCGAAACACCATCTTTAGAGGCCTTTGCAAAGATGTGTTCAACCGCATAAGGAACCACAAAGACACCCATGCACTATGGTCAGACGTTTGTGTGCTCCATGAGGGAACCAAGAGTGAGCGTGAGGAACGCTATCATCTTGTGATTAAAAAGCTAAATTCATTTGAGATGCTTCCCAAAGAATGTGCTAATGAGATGTATTCATATTTGAATGTTCTTGTAGAGGAAGTCAATGGGCTTGGACTTACTCAAATGTCACCATCCGACGTTGTGAGAAAGATCTTGAGTGTCCTCCCCATTGACAAATATAGGCATATTGTGACCATGCTACACCAAGGTGATCTTTCCACCACTACACTAACACAAATCTTGGGAAAGATCAATGCTCATGAGATGTACATGCACATCACACCACAAGATGGCTCATCCTCTACCAAGAAGAAAGAGAAGGACTTAGCATTCAAAGCTAGCCAAGATAAGGGCAAAGCAAGACTTGAGTATGAGAGCTCAAGTGATGAAGAAGATGAAGATGAAGATCTTACTCTCATGGTGAAGAAAGCCGCCAAAATGCTAAAGAAGCTAAACAAGAGTGGCATCAAGTTCGACGGCAAGAAGAAGTTCTTCACAAGCTCTAGAAGAAAGCCAATCTCCGAAATGGATTGCTTCAATTATGGTGAACTTGGTCATCTAGCACATCAATGCACCAAGCCCAAGAAAAACAAGTTCAAGAACATGAAGAATGGCAAGAAAGATGACTCAAGTAACGAAGATGAAGATGAGAAGAAGAAGAACAAGCCATACAAGAAGAGAGATGGCAAAAAGAGGGACTCCCACAAGAAGAAGAAGAGTGGAAAGGCCTACATCGTCAGTGATTGGCTCACGGACATTGATTCATCTAGTGGATCATCCAATGATGATAGTGAAGATGAGAAGGTGGCCGCCATTGCTATTGATCTTTCATCTTCACCGCCACCATTGCCATCATCCTCTACACACCTATGCCTTATGGCCAAGGGTGAACGCAAGGTAACTAATAATGATGATAGTAGTGATGATGAGCAAACTAGTGATGATGATAGCGATAGCGATGATGATGATTCACCTTCATATGATGATCTTGTCAAAATACTAAGACAATACACTAAGATCATTAGAAAGAGTAGAGCTAAAAATGAAAAGCTTGATGCTAAAAATGATTCACTCTTAGCAAAATGCGATACATTGGAAAAGGCTAATGTTGAGCTTAAAGAAACAACTGATGCTATATCATCCAAACTCAAGGAGCTCAAATCTTTTAAGAAAGAGCTTAAAGATAAACATGATAAACTTGAGTGGATGCACAATGAGCTCATCACTAGCCACAACAAGCTAAAAGATGAACATACAACTCTAAAGATCAATTATGATACTCTTGTTATTGCTCAAGAATTTTTACCAAATGAGCCACATGATGCTACTAACCATGTTGTCAAGATTGATATAGCTACATCATGTGATGATTTGATTGATGAGAGCATTGAGCAAGGATCTAGTGGCAAAGGCAAGAAAGTGGTTGAGTGCAATGACTATGATGAATATGTCAAGCTCAAGAATACAAATGAAAAGCTCATGAAAGATCTTGAAGGGATGAAAAGCCACAACACCATTGTGCTAGAAACTCTTGATCATGATGAAGAGTTGATCCTTGAGAATGAGAAGCTCAAAGAAGAGAACAAGAAGCTCAAGGAAGAGAAGAATAATGATATTCTCAAGGAAGAGAACAAGAAGCTCAAGATGGAGAAAGAGCATCTCAAGATGGGATTGAGCAAGTTTGCAAGAGGCAAGCATCTCCAAAGTGAGCTACTCATGAACACCATCATGAAGATGGATAGGAGTGGCATTGGATATGTGGCAAGTGTAGAGAAGAAGAAGGCTCAAGTTCAACAACAACAATCAAAGCCAAAGCCAAAGCCAAAGAGATGTTTTGAGTGTGGACAAGAAGGCCACTTTGCTCATGAATGCCAAACTCCACCGCCACAACCCTTGCCCAAGCATGCTAGACCCCTTGCCTTCAATGCTCACTACATGCTTAGAAAGGATTCTAGTGGAAAGATGAAAGTCATGTTCTTAGGACCCCCAAACAAGAATAGGCCTAAGAAAATTTGGGTGGCTAAGTCACTTGTTGAGAAGGTGAAGGGCCCTCAATAAGTTTAGGTTCCTAAAGCTTGAATCTTTTGTGTGTAGGTGAACTACAAGACCGGTGGAAGTCATTGGGTTATTGATAGTGGTTGCACTCAACACATGACCGGTGATCGTCGTATGTTCACCTCACTAGATGAAGAGGTAGATGGACAAGAGAAAATAACATTTGGAGACAACTCAAAGGGCAAGGTTAAAGGATTGGGCAAAGTGGCAATATCAAATGATCATTCCATCTCCAATGTGCTATATGTTGCTTCATTGAGCTTCAACTTGCTATCCGTTGGACAATTGTGTGATCTTGGCTTCGAATGCATGTTCACCGAGAAGGAGGTTGTTGTATCCAAGGTAGATGATAATCAAGTGATATTCAATGGATTTAGATACAACAACTTATATCTAGTGGACTTCACCTTCGAAGATGCAAATTTGAAGACTTGCCTATTCACCAAAACAACACTTGGGTGGCTATGGCATATAAGACTTGCTCATATTGGGATGAGCTCACTCAAGAAGCTTATGAAGAATGATTTGGTGAGAGGGTTGAAGGATGTGAAGTTTGAAAAGGACAAGATTTGTAGTGCATGTCAAGCCGGCAAGCAAGTTGCAAATACCCATCCAACAAAAGCTTTCATGTCAACCACAAGAGTGCTAGAACTCCTTCACATGGATTTATTTGGACCAACAACATACAAGAGTTTGGGAGGAAATCTTTATTGTCTTGTGATTGTTGATGACTATTCAAGGTATACATGGGTATTCTTTCTTCATGACAAATCCAAAGTTGCATCTTGCTTCAAGAAGTTTGCCAAGAGAGCACAAAATAATTTGAAGTGAAGCTCAAGAAGATAAGAAGTGACAATGGGAAAGAATTTGACAACACAAACATTGAAGCCTATTTTGATGAGGTTGGAATCAAACATGAAGTCTCCACAGCTTATACTCCTCAACAAAATGGTGTAGTTGAGAGGAAGAACCGGACATTGATCACTCTTGCAAGGACAATGCTAGATGAATACAACACCCCCGAAGCTCTATGGGCGGAAGCAATCAACACCGCATGCTATGCATCCAACCGCCTATTCCTTCAAAAGTTCCTTGGCAAGACACCTTATGAGTTGCTCAATGGGAAGAAGCCGGATGTCTCCTTCTTTAGGGTGTTTGGTTGCAAATGCTACATCTACAAAAAGAGGCAACACCTAGGGAAGTTCCAAAGACATTGTGATATTGGTTTTCTTGTTGGTTACTCATCAAAGTCCAAAGCATATAGAGTATTTAATCATGCCACCGTCTTGGTTGAAGAAACATATGACATGGAATTTGATGAATCTAACGGCTCCCAAGGAGCACATGAGAATCTTGATGATGTAGGTGATGAACCATCGAGGGAGGCTATGAAGAATATTCCGGTGGGAGACATCAAGCCTAAAGATGATGAAGATGATGTACAAGTCATTGATCAACCTTCTTCATCAAGTGTGCCACAAGATGGTGAAAAAGATGGGAGAGTAGAAAATGAAGATACTCATGTCTCCCATGAGCAAATGGTGGTACAAGCACAAGATGTTGATGCTCCACAACCTCCTCCTCAAGTGGTCAATAGAAGAAATACACCTCTCCTACAAGATCATCCACAAGATCTCATCATAGGGAGTCCATCAAAGGGTGTAATGACTCGATCTCAAAAACTTGCTTCATTTATTGCTCATCACTCTTTTGTCTCTTGCTATGAGCCTACCAAGATAGAAGAAGCTCTTAAAGATCCAGATTGGATCAATGCCATGCATGAAGAGTTGAACAACTTCACTCAGCAATGAAGTTTGGACTCTTGAAGAGCGACCAAAAGGTGCAAGAGTTATTGGAACAAAGTGGGTGTTCCGCAACAAGCAAGATGATCAAGGTGTTGTTGTGAGGAACAAGGCAAGACTAGTTGCAAAGGGTTCTCTCAAGTTGAAGGTTTGGATTTTGGAGAGACCTTTGCACCGGTTGCAAGGCTAGAAGCCATTCGTTATCCTTCTTGCATATGCATCGCATCATGAAATGAAATTATATCAAATGGATGTGAAAAGTGCATTTTTAAATGGCTTTATTAATGAACTAGTCTATGTTGATCAACCTCCTGGGTTTGAAGACCCTAGATATCCTAATCATGTTTATAGGTTGTCCAAGGCACTATATGGGCTTAAGCAAGCCCCAAGAGCTTGGTATGAGCGCCTTCGGGACTTCCTCATTGAGAAGGGCTTCACCATTGGGAAGGTCGAACACCACACTATTCACCAAGAAGCTTGATGGGCATATCTTCATTTGTCAAGTATATGTTGATGATATCATCTTTGGATCATCAAATAAAGACTCATGCAAAGAATTTGGTGAATTGATGTCAAAGGAGTTCGAGATGTCAATGATTGGTGAGCTTACATTCTTTCTTGGTTTTCAAGTCAAGCAAATGAAAGAAGGCATCTTCATCTCTCAAGAGAAATACACAAAAGATCTTCTCAAGAGATTCAAGATGGATGAATGTAAGCCAATCAAGACACAAGCCACAATGGACATCTCGACCTAGATGAGGGAGGTCAACCCTGGTTGATCAAACTCTCTACCGTTCCATGATTGGTAGCTTGTTATATTTAACCGCATCTAGGCCCGACGTCATGTTTAGTGTGTGTATGTGTGCTAGATTTCAAGCTAATCCTAAGGAAACACATTTAATTGCCGTAAAAAGAATCCTTAGGTATCTTAAGTACACACCAAGCATTGGCCTTTGGTATCCCAAAGGAGCTATATTTGAATTAGTTGGCTAGTCCGATTCGGATTATGCTGGTTGCAAAGTTGATAGAAAGAGCACATCCGGAGGGTGCCATTTTCTTGGTAGATCACTTGTGTCTTGGTCCTCCAAGAAACAAAATAGTGTGGCTTTGTCCACCGCCGAAGCGGAATACATTGCCGTGGGTGCTTGTTGTGCACAAATATTATACATGAAACAAACTTTGCTAGACTATGGTGTAGTTCTAGAAAAGGTACCTCATTTGTGCGACAATGAAAGTGCGGTAAAACTTGCAAATAATCTGGTTCAACACTCTCGCACCAAGCACATAGATATCCGCCATCACTTTCTAAGAGATCATGTTGCTAAAAATGATATATCACTAGAAGGTGTAAGAACCAAAGATCAATTAGCGGATATCTTCACTAAACCACTAGATGAGGCTACATTTTGTAGATTGCGGAATGAGCTCAATGTACTTAATTTTAGTAACTTCACTAAAAGATGAGCTTGTGTTGTCCCTTGCATTCATTGTAATATACAACGTGTTTAATTTTTGGTAATGCATATAGGGCTTGTCTAACACGGTTAAGATAACCGCCGAAAAGTGTGTGAAGAAGCTTAACCTTGGATCAAACTTGACAAGCAACTAGATTTACTTACAAGTATTGCATATGCATGGATGTTGTTTTGTCGTTTGTTCCATTTGCCCTCTTATTGCCGATTTTCTTAAAAAGAATTATAGCCTAAGGCAAAATATTTTGAAAAATATGAGGGTTTGAGAGAGGTCACTCACATCAGTCCCAATTGGTGTTTATTTGGATCTTATTCAAGTTGGGACTTGATTGGGAACAGGCAGCGCGTAGGAACATTGAAGATTTGCTGGAAAAGAGTGACCGGACGCTGCACCGGACTCTGCAGTCCAGCGTCCGGTCAGTTCATAGGAGGTGAACTCGTTGCGAAGGAGTGACCAGACTCTGTCTTTCAGCATCTGGTCAGATGACGTCTCAGCATCTGGTCGTGTGAAGAAGACGAAGGCTAAGTTGACCGGACTCTGGCTGCGTCCGGTCGGTGTCCACCGGATGCGTCCGGTCGTGATTCTAGAGGAATTGGACCTCTCTGGAATCGACCGGACGCTAGGTGGTAGCGTCCGGTCGCTACCACTGGAGCGTCAGGTCAGTAGAAAACATGTGTTTTCTAGACTTCTCATCCGTTTCCTTTTCTACTCATGTGGGGGACCCTTTATAACCTAATCTGGGTGTACCTACCGCATCCACTCCTTGCCCTAGCCGCAAGATGCCGACATCGCCACGCCTCCCTCGTCCCAAGCCACCACAAGCCCTAGCCGCTGAAGAGCTACCCGCGCTCGCCTCTGCCCTCGCTGCCGCTGCCGGTGCTCGTCGCGCCTGCACAGCTCCTCTCCACGCCAGCGCAAGCTCCACCCGCGCGCCTCCGTTCCAGCGTTGTCGAGGTCTCGCCCTAACCTGCGTTGTTCTTCTCCCGAGCCATAGGCTGCGCCACCGTGGTCCAAAACCGACCCTCTGCCATCCAGCGCTGGTAAGGCCTTGCTCGTGCCCATGCATCCTCATTGCAACTCACCCGTGACCTAGCTATTCATCATTGCGCCAATTTCACAGGGCCGTCAATTCACTGCTCACCGCCAACCCTAACCCTAGCGGTCCCGGTGATCCCCCACGTGACGCTTCTCTCCTATTCTTATAGGGTTTCACATCTATTAGATATATTGTATTTACTTGTATATCCTTCTATTCCATTGTGCAGCGAGTCAGTGTCGTTGAGGTGTCAGTGGCAGTTGACAGTCAACTCGGAGCCAAGCTCACGAGTACAGATCGAGGCTAAGCCTCGAAAGTGTCAGTGGACAGTTGATCTTGTCAGCGGCTGTGGTTCTAGTCAGATCAGATGGCTCACACCAAGAACGTTGGTGGTGGTCCAGGAGATGATGATCGGAGGCCTTTGCCTCGCCTGCCTACAGGTCCTAAAGGCAAGGCAATGAAGAAGGTTGCATCAAAGAAGCACAAGTACCCTGATGCAGAGACAGCCAGAGCAGCTGCAGTTGCTGAGGCTACAGAGCATGCCGAGAGAGGAGGTGCCCACAGTGGAGTTGTCATTGTAGATCATCTGTCACCAGAGGCGTAGGACAGACTTGAGCATATTGAGCGTCTTCATGGTAGTCCATCTGGGACTGTCATGATGGCAGGACGACGTCTTCCCATTGTGGATCCTCAGCCTCAGGGGGAGTCACAGCAGGAGTCATAGCAGTAGCCCCCACCAGCATAGCCTCAGCTAGCTCAGGAGACACAGGAGGGACAACCATCACAGCAGACTCAAGAAGGCCAGCAGGCCGAGGAGGCTAAGGAGACCGAGCAGGCACCCCAGCCACAGCTACGCCGCTCTGGTTGTACCCGTGTTCCAGTCTCACCGAGGTCGCCGACACAGTAGAGGGGATCACGTCCATCGCCTAGACCACAGGGTCCGCCTCCAATCACCCACCTTGACTTGAGGGCCACCACTACCAAGCAGGTTCAGCAGCTGAGGTTTGTAGAGTTTGATGTGTGGTTTCCTCTGAGGAGGGATGAGAGAGCATCTGAGGGATTCTACACACCGCTTCAGGAAGATTTCTACAATGCATATCTAAATAGTGGAGCAGTCTTTAGATCTCAGAGAGTCTGCAGCATAGAGGCTATAGTCGCAGTAGCTAGAGAGCACATTCGCCCCTACCTTGCATATCTACCAAGGCTGACAGATCTGATTGGCCGGACAGGATTGTATGAACCATCTTGGGTTCGGCAGTTCTATGCTTCGCTCTACATTGACCCACATCATAACTTTATACACTTTGCACTCAGAGGCAGAGACTACATGATGATGAGTCAGAGGGCCAGGGAGATATTGAGGCTACATGAGCAGCGTGTTAGGTTACATGAGGTATGTTATGGATAGCAAGAGCCTCCCAGGCATCCTCATGGTGGTATGGTGCCCCCTACAGATCTTGTGCACCATTACTTCAAGGAGCCCTTTGGTGAGGGGTCAAGGAGGAACCCCAGTGACCTTACTCCTACAGCTAGAGTGCTAGAGGTTATCATAAGGAGGACACTACTTCCTAGGATGGGATACAGAGAGGGTTTGACTCGCCTCTAGCTTTGGCTCCTCAACGCCCTGATGCAGGAGACAGTGTTTGATATTTGGGACCTCCTTCTATCAGAGATGGAGGATACTATAGCTGAGGGCTTCAAGGGTCGCAGGCAACTTCCATATGCACATTGGATCACATTCCTTATTCTCAAGGCTATGCAAGTTAGGACACCAGAGATGGTTGTAGAGTATAGAGGTGCCACCATAGAGTTTCTAGCTTATAACATGGCACAAAGGATCAGGCATAGCACACCACAGGCACCCACTCTGCCTCGTCGTCGTCCAGATGTACCAGAGTCTGTAGCTCAGCAGGACAAGATTATCAGAGGCATAGCCACTACTGAGGAGGAGCAGCTTGAGGCTCAGGAGGAGAGGAGCGAGTCTAGTGACAGTTCAGATGACGACTACCTGCCTATTCCTCAGATGCCTCCATGCAGACATGATGCAGAGGCCGATAGTTCTAGCTCAGCTCCACCTGCACCACAGACGGACCCCGCTTTGATTGCTATCCTTGAGCGGATGTAGTAGGATCAGGCTAGATCGGCTCAGGAGACCGCTGCCAACTTTGCACAGTTTTAGGCTCATCAGGACGAGTTCTAGCGCCAGTAGTAGGTCCTCCAGCAGCAGGTCCTCCAGCAGCAGCAGATGCATCGGCAGCAGTTACTCATGCAGCAGCAGCTTTTAGGATTCATGCAGCATGTAGTGACAGCCATTGGGGCCCCATAGCCACAACCTTCACCCCAGATTGGTCAGCCTACTACCACTATGATGACTCTAGCAGTACAGACCAGTGGGTTTCAGAGTCAGGGGTAGCCTCCAACTCTGTTTGCTTCCCCCACAGTATAGGTGTTCCAGTGGTTATCCTCGCTAGTGGTAGCCCCGTAGTTCACACCACTTTAGACAGGCTTCACATCGAATCAGTCACCCTCGCTATTTGTGCCTGACACGTCAGTCTCTAGGAGTCTTGGAGCATCTTTTAATGAGTTGACATGGATGCCTACACTGCCACATATGTATGCCCTAGGTCCTTCTATAGCAGCTCCCATCGCCGTGACTACTCAGAGGCTCCCTTCTTCTGTCGCATCTTCAGATCCTACGACAAACATACCAGCAGCATCACAGGCAGCACCTGCCCCAGCTCAGACCCAGATCGCTTCAGCAACACTTCCAGCCACAGAGGGTCAGTCAGTATAGAGCTCAGGGTCAGATGATGATGGTGCCTAGTTCCAGCTTGCCCCTCGTACCTCAGCGCCCGGTTTGTCCGCTGCAGCCCCGCCGACCGACCCTTAGGTTTTGGTGTTTGACGCCAAAGGGGGAGAGGGTTCAAGTATGTAGACTCAGGGGGAGCGACTTTTAGGGGGAGCCTAGTTAGTTATTAGTCTATTATATACATTTGGAGTTTTATTTGTGTGATACACTATTACTATTATGCATTCGTGTGTTTACTTTCATGCATACTATTATATCTATGTGATAGTGATATCTATGTGATTGTGATATATGACATGTGTGCTCTCTACTTTGAATTCCTTTATTTGTCATATCACTTGTTTTATGCTCATTTGCCTTGCTTCCACATTTATACTCCGATGCAAATGAGCTTTATTACTTGTACTCATGCTTATTTCATATCTTTTGAGTACATCATGTTGGCTTGGGTCATATAAGCTTGCCTAACTATTTTGTTCTTATTGACAAAAGCTTATATGAACCAAGCATGTCAAAAACCTCACTCTTTCACATACTCGAGGTGGTATTGTCATCAATCACCAAAAAGGGGGAGATTGAAAGCATCTAGGCCCCTTGTTGGGTTTCGGTGATTAATGACAATACAAGATTACTATGACTAACATGTGTTTTGCAGAGGCAATTAAGTTAGGTTATGGTAATGGAGATCAATTGGGCAATCAAGGTGGTCATGCCCCTACGATGGAAATCATTTTGGTTTTCAAAGGATGGACGACAAGGTTAAGGATGACTAGTTCTAAGTGTTGATTGGAGTTGGAGAGACACTTAGAGTAGTTTAGGACTTTGTTTTTCCTTTGGCTATACTATTAAAGGGGGTATGGACGGGTAGCTTGACCTAGATGAGTCTAGTGAGTTAGGTGTGGAGCACACTTGCTAAGTCTAGCACTAGGTAGCTCCAACAAAGCCCTTAGATCCTATGGAGCAAACTTCATTCACATATGATCAAGAGTTGGAAGTGAATGGAGGGTCAAATACTGACCGGACGCTAGCTCCAGTGCGACCAGACGCTGGCTACAGGGTCCGGTCAGTTCATTTGATCAAGGAAATTACGTCTGGCGCGACCGGACGCTGAGAGGCAGCGTCCGGTCGACTCTAGTAAGGTTCTAGAAGAGTGAATCTGTGACCAGACGCGTCCAGTCAATACTGACCAGACCCTGAGGATACAGCGTCCGGTCGAGTATAGTAAGGTTCTAGTGAGGGTTAAATGCGATCGGACACGTCCGGTCAGTGGTGATTGGACCCTGCCAGCGTCCGGTCAACACTTAATCACTGGTGTGTGGGTTGAACTGACCGGAGCATCCGATCAACATGTCTAGAGCGTCCGGTCACCCCGCAGAGGCACATAACAGTTCGTTTTTCTAGTTGCCTTATAAATAGAAGATCCACTCATGTGTGGAGTCACTTTTGCTCATTCCAATAGCTGAGAAACACGTTTGTGAGTGCCAAGAAGAGCAAGGTCCTAGTGAGGTGATTGAGATTTGAGAATATAAGAGAGTAGCCTCATTAGTGAATCAAGAGTAGCAAAGTGTGCATCCACCGTTCTTATTAGGCTTCGAGTTGTCAAGTGAGAGTTCATGCTTGTTACTCTTGGTGATCGCCATCACCTAGACGGCTTGGTGGTGATTGGGAGCTTGGTGATCACCCGGTGGAGCTTGTGGGTGACCCAACTCAAGTTGTGAGAGGTTGTGGGTGATTCACCGTGACGGAGTGTCGAAGAATCAACCCGTAGAGAGCACTTGATCCTTGCGTGGATCAAGGGGTGGGTACACCCTTGCGCGGGTGGTCCAACGAGCACTAGTGGGGAGTGGCAACTCTCCGATACCTCGGCAAAACATCGCCGCATTCCTCTCTCTCAATTTACTTTGAGCATTTACTTTGAGCAATTGAATACTTGTTCTTACATTCATAGAATTGCCATGCTAGAGTAAGTTTGGAACATAGGTTGCAAGTCCTTTGTGCGTTAGATTATTAGAAACACCTTTCTAGGCACAAGGGGTTAATTGGGCTAACCGTAGGATTTAATTATTGCAAGAAAATCTAGAATTAGCCCAATTCACCCCCCTCTTGGGCATCTTGATCCTTTCAGCACTCCGCGATGTGCCGGGTGATGTCCTGCTTCATATTAGACCACCAGTACAAGTGGCGCAGATCATGATACATCTTGTTGCTGCTAGGATGGATAGACAGCTTCGAATGATGGGCTTCATTCAAAATCTTCCTTTTTAGCTCCTCATTGGATGTCATTACTAGTCTATCCTTGTATCTCACTACTCCCTGCTCATCACACTAAAGTGAGGGCCACGCCCTTCGGACATCAATTTCCTGATGTGGGGAATTTCTTCAGGGTCTTCCCTTTGCTCCCGAATAATCTGCTCTAGTAATTCTGATGTCAATGCAATGTGAGCCAACACTTCAGGATGGTCGAGAGACAAAGTTGTTTCCTCAACCTGATGTGACTTTTGGCTCAAAGCATCGGCCACTACATTGGCCTTTCCTGGGTGATAATGGACTTCCAAGTTATAATCCTTTATCAATTCTAACCATGTCCTCTGCCTCTTGTTCAGCTCAGGCTCAGTGAAAATATACTTGAGGCTCTTGTGATCTGTAAAGATATGCACTTTGTTGCCCAACAGATAGCGCCTCCAAATCTTTAGAGAGTGGACTACAGCAGCCAGCTCTAAGTTATGAGTGGGGTAATTTACTTCGTGCTTCTTCAGTTGGCGCGAAGCATATGCTATCACACGCCCATCTTGCATAAGCACACACCCCAACCCTATCTTCGAGGCATCACAGTACACATCAAAGGGTCTATCAATATCTGGTTGGGCCAACATAGGAGCAGTGGTCAGAAAAGTCTTCAGAGCTTGGAAAGCTTCTTCACAAACTAGGCTCCAATCAAACTTAGCTTCTTTTTGGAGCAGCTTGGTCATTGGCTAGGCTATCTTGGAGAAATTAGGAATGAAACGCCGATAGTACCCATCGAGACCAAGAAACTGACGAATCTGGTGCATAGACTTGGGAGACTTCTAATCCAACACATCTTGCACCTTACTGGGAACTACTGATACGCCGTCAAGTGTCAACACATGCCCCAAAAACTGCACTCGTTCTAACCAATATTCGCACTTGCTAAATTTAGCATATAGCTTGTGCTCCCTTAGTCGAGCTAGTACTTCCGAAGGTGTTGGGCATGCTCTTCATCATTCTTGGAATAGATCAGGATGTCATCAATGAAAACTACCACAAACTTATCTAGCTCTGGCATGAAAACTAAATTCATTAGGTACATGAAGAAGGCATGAGCATTGGTAAGACCAAAAGACATCACTAGGTACTCATATAGCCCATACCTAGTAGAGAAAGCTATCTTTGGTATATCATGTGGCCTAATCTTGATCTGATGATAGCCTGATCGGAGATCAATCTTCGAGAACACCTTGGCACCGGCCAGCTGGTCAAACAAAGTATCTATGCGGGGCAAAGGATACTTGTTCTTAATTGTTACCGGGGGCGGTAATCCACACACATCCACAGGGTACCATCCTTCTTATTCACAAAAATAGCTGGACAACCCCATGGTGAAGAACTAGGATGGATGAAACCTTTGTCCATCAACTCTTCCAGCTGCTCCTTCATTTCTGCTAGTTCCCTTGGAGCCATGTGGTACGGGCGTCTGGAGATAGGGGCAGTACCAGGCTCTAGCTCAATGGAGAATTCTACCTCTCTATCTGGTGGCAACCCAGGAAGATCTTCAGGGAAAACATCTAGCAACTCACATACCACAGGAATGGAGGTAAGATCAGGAGAGGCTTCAGCATGGGCAGCAATAGGTAAGACTGGATCTGAGGGTACAATAAGAGACATCCTATCCTCAGAAGAAGGAAGCCGTAACTCCACACTCCTCCACTTCATATCCAATACTACCCCATACACCCACAACCAGTTCATTCCAAGAATAGCATCAAAGCCTTGCCTAGGCATTACCATGAACTGTAGGCGGTAAGTGTGGGTGGCTAATACCAAGCTTACTATATCCATTCGGGTATTGATGAACATTTGTGAATCCATAGTACGGATCTTATAGGCATACGGTATTGCCATAAGTGGTAAGTTGTGTCACTCTACAAATCCCATGCTCATAAAAGAATGTGATGCACCAGAATCGAACAACACATAAGCTGGATGGGAGTCAATGGTAAACATACCAGCCATCACCGGCTCCTGCTGTAATATCCGCTCAGCATCTATGAAATGCACCTGGCCAGATCTGCTGGGCACTTTCTTCTTGATTATGGTCCTCCTAACAAGCCTAGAGTTCGCCGACAGTTGAGCGGACTGAGCTGGCTGGTTCTGGGGACACTCCCAGGCATAGTGGTCATCTTTGCCACACTTGAAGCAAGCACTAGGCTTGTTCCCAAATCCCTGATGAGGTGGGACCTACTAACCCTAAGGTTGCTGGGGCTGCACCTACTGCGGGGGTGCATAGTATTATGTGGAGGAAGCCTGAGAAGTCTACTGGGGCTATCGAAACGAAGGCCCACCTAATGATTGATAGGGCCCTCACCGGACAACCTGTATCTTTTGAGTATGAGGGTGGCTAGAAGACCCTGCAGCCACCCGCTTCCTCTTCCACTCTACCTGAGACTCCCACTGAAAACCCTCCATGACAATGGCGGCGTTCATCAGTGCCCCAAAGGTCTGATAGTTCACCGTGTACAGCTTCTCCTAAGGGATGGAAGAGAGACCACAAAAGAAGCGGTCCTTCTTCTTGTTGTCAGTGTCCACATGAATGCCAGCATACTAGGCCAAGTGATTGAACTTATTCACATAGTCCATCACTATCATACTCCCCTAGCGCAGCTCTAGGAACTCAGTCACCTTCTGGTTGATGACACCAGTAGGAATATAGAACTCTTGGAATGATGTGGTGAACTCCTGCCAGGTTGCCAGATGATCAGGCTGCTGCATGGCATGGAAGGTATCCCACCATGCACTTGCGAACCTCAATAGCTGCTGCACTGCAAAGTGAACTTTCTACTCATCGACCACATCGAGCAATAGAAATTTCTACTCCAGGATGCGAAGCCAGTGCTCCGCCTCCAGGGGCTCATCAGACGGTGTGAATGTGGGTGGGTGGGTCTTGAGGAAGTCCTGGTAAGAGGAGGGTCCCTTAGGATGGCGAGCACCACCCCCGTTCCCACCATTGCCCCTGTGGCCTCCACGAGCGAAGCCCGCAATAGCTTGTGCCATTATCTCCATGGCATGGGCTGACTTTCAGCGAGCAGCTAACAGCTCCACCATCATCTCAGCGTGAGTCATTGGCGGTGGCGGTGGCGGGAAAGGATGAGGAGCCTGAGGTGGAACCTCCTGAGCCCCCGCTACCATGCTCAATGGCCCGACCACTCTCGCCCTGGCATTCGCCAAGACCGTGAGCCGCCCTAGAACTGGTGCTCCCATGTCCAGACCTTAGATTCATCTGTAAGAGATAGGAACCATCCATTTAGAACGACCTTACCGATCAGAAACAAGGGATTAGAGAAATGACAGCACATTTATTAAAGCATTCCTTTAGTTAGCCCTATCACTTTACTAATTCAATTATACGTGAAGAGGAATTTTAGTTTAAATAAGATGCTATTATCATGATGCATGCTTTGGCCTATATGTTCACTTAAGCCGGAATATAGCGGCACTCGTAAAATTTTCGGCACAACGCACACTCACTTTCCGTATACTAAGCGATTTATTACGTAATGTAAGTCAGTGTACCTGTAAAAAACTGATTAGATAAGACCAGTGCCGCTATCCTAGATAGACCATATTGCTAGGGCTTATATTTATTTACATAATGTAATCGCATCCTACTTTTCACAAAGCTTTTGTTGTTCAAATTTTTAAGTTTTGAAAAAGAGTGATGAAACTCGTAATCATTATTGGTTCTGGTACCAACTGTGGCAGAACTGCCCGAAATAACACACTTACAGAGGTCCTCATCTTCCACTAGACACTAAGCACCCTGAAAGCAAGGTACAGCGGGCGGTATCCGTTGGGCACACCCTAAGAGAGAACCCAAAAGATCCACATTTTTCCCAAGGATCCAATAATGAGAACGAGTTACAATACTTGTCCATTTCATACATCAGAGTTTCTTAAAATTACATTATTACAATACCAAATGTCAGAGTGCGGAATGATAAACAGCGGAATTTAAAATAAACATCTAGCGATAGGAACGAGGATCCGGCTGACTAGTGATCTACCAACTAGTGATCTACATGCATGACATGATGATGCAATACTTAGTAATATAGCAACAACAGCTCTTAAAACAAAAGTACATCTGTCTAACTACTAATCTAGTGCTACTGACCATGGTACTAAGCTATCTCTTGTTACCGACTACAAGTTTGAAGTATGACATTCGTTATTATTATAGCAACTATAGGTATTCTTACTCCTAATGCTGATTTATGCTATGTATGATAAAGCAAGGATAATGGCTACTCTATTTATCATCTTACTCTAGGGCTACAAAATTTACAACAAGTACATAATAATCTAGTGAGCCTACTGTAAAATTTTCATAGCCATATCTATCACCAATCTACAACAAAAATTCCTATAATTATTAATCTACATAATACTAAGCTCTCTAGTTTGAATTTATGAACCTACCCTTGTCATAGCTAACTGTAATCTAAATACACTAACAGGTAGATGGTATTTTTGTGAACCTAACAAAATTGGTTTCACTATTTTTGGACATCTACAAGATTTACTACAATTTATTAAAGTTCAGCTAGAAACTATATTGAATAAACATTTGTAATTCACTCGAAATTGGAAAATGAATTCACAGCGTGGCCCAACTCGCACGCAGCTTGGCCCAGCAAGGTGGGGCGCACGCGCGAGTGTGGACGCAAGTGCGGCCCAGCATGGTGAGTGGGGCCCAGAAGGCGGGCGCGGACGCAAGCACGGCCCAGCGCGGCAGCGGACCGAGGCCGGCGCGGGCAGGCTGGCCCATGGCGGGGGCGTGGGCGCTAGCACGAGCTGGCCTAGGCAAGAGTGCAGGCCACGGGCGCGAGTTGGCCCAGCAGGTGAGGGCACGGACGCGGCTGGCCCAAGCGGCTACGTGGACGTGAGCTGACAGAGCAGGGCATATTTCTAATGTATTCGGGATTTATTTTCCTACACGAAAGCGGCTCTAAAATGGGTGTGACGCAGGGATGACGTCAAGTTGATGTCAACAAGCTAGGAGCAACAGTACGCACCACCGGCTGCTCTGCTTGCTCTGCTCACCTACACGAGCGTGGTGTGGTGGTGTTCGCCGCGAACAGAGCACGCCGGTGTGCTGTTCGTGGCGCTGCTACTAGCTCGATGTAGAAGAGCGCGATGGTGCGGATGAGCCAGCTGACCTCGCCAAGCTCGCGCTGGAGGTCCATGAGAGGAACGCCCCACACAACCTCACCACAGGACGAACACTCGACGAGACGACTCCGAACGGAAGCTAGCTACCCGAGCTCGATGTGTGTATGGCTAATTGGAAAATGGTGGAGTGTGTGAGGCTAATTTCAGGAGCGATGCCTTCGAACTTATGGCGGCTGGCGACGACAAGAATTCAAATTGGTGCTCCGACATCGTACTACCACACAGTGGTGGGTTAGGCACAAAGATGTACTTCCACGCGACCACCCAACGTACTCGGCACAAGGAAAGGGGCCAGCGCACGGGTTTGGCTTGGCATGGCTCGGCCAGCCAACGACCTTCCAGGCGACGTGGTGGGAACCCTTTGTCGTGGCCTTGCTTGCAAATGTGAGAACGAGGCAAAGCAAGATGAGCCCACGCATGTGCAGTTGCACTGCGTTAACGGGAGCAGTGAAGGCCATGAAGTCGGTGCACGTGAGCGCTCGTGAGAGTGGCGACATTGGTTCGGATGAGCCAAACACGCAAGCAGGCGTGGCGGTGGCAGTGTCGCAGACGGATGTGACGGAGGAGGCGGCATTCGGGTCCACTGGACCCCAGTGCATGCATGCGTGCACGCGAGTCAAAAGCCAGGCATGCAATAGTGGAGTGGATCGGGCGACAGTAATGGTCGGACGGCCAGCAAGCGGCAACGTCGGGTGGGCAGCGCGTCAGGGCGTGTACGGCATGTACGAGCTGCGCTAGAGCGGGGTGAAAAGGTGGCCAACGCAGCAGCGCAGGGGCCACGCGCATGGTGTGCTTGCGCAGGCGCGGTAGTGGGGACACGGCTGTCGCGGCAGTGTGCTAGGTAGGCTAGTGACGGTGCCAGGCCAAGCCGAGGTGGTGACCACGCCCAGAGATGGACAATGTGCCGTGCACGCTTTTAAAGTGGCTCAAAAACTCGAATCCAATGCTCCAAATGCCAAACCAGTTGTTCTATGCTCCAGAGGGTATATAGGGCTATCAAACTAAGCTAAAACACCTTGCCATGACTTAACCCGATCCTCCTCTAAAAATTCCCGAACTTTGCTTCATCGACACCTCTCCGACTTAAGAAACGACTAAGTCCTTCGTTCGGATTCACGTCACTTTTGGTTTCCAAGCTACCCACTAAGCTAGCTAGTGACTCTTGATCCCGGCCACGAGTAATTCCCCATCTAAGCGATACAACATGACATACCATGTACCATTCGGTTCACGTTTCAAATGAACGTTTGAATTTCCAAAATTGATTTATACCCTAGATTACATACATGTACACACAAGTAAAATGTTCATACAGTGTTTTAGCTAAAAGTTGTACAACATAGAACCGAGGGTGTTACAAAAGACTATACGTCCATAACTGTAGATGATGCGAGTTCTCTCTTGGATTGTAGTGGTTGTCGTATGCTTCTATCAGGATTAGCGTCCGAGGGCTAATGGCGGCACCCACAACACTGTAAGACAAAAGTTGGCGCCTACAACACTGTTCGGGCTCTACCATGCCTGGAAGGGCTTAAAGCACCCGTCTTGTCATATCCTTATGGTACTTTCCTACAGGCGTCTAGGGCATGGTCCTCAGTCCTACGGTTGACTCAAATGTCCTGGCTTACCCTGTGCCCATCATTATGAAGGAGCCGAGCGCAGTCATCGGGCGAGACAAAGCCTGTCCTAGGATGTCGGGCGGGGCAGAGCTAGCCCTCACCCATCGGGTGAGGCGGAGCCAGCCCTTAGATGTCGGGCGAGGCAAGGCCTGTCTCCGGTCATCGAGCGAGGCGGAGCCAGCCTTAGCCATCGGGCGAGGCGGAGCTAGCCCTCGGGGGTCAGGGGAGGCAAGGTTTGTCCCCGTTCATCGGGTGAGGCAGAGCTAGCCCTTAGCCATCGGGCGAGGCGGAGCCAGCCCTCCGATGTCGGGCGAGACGGAGCCAGCCCTTAGCTGTCGGGCGAGGCGGAGCCAGCCCTCGAGGGTCGGGCGAGTCAAGATCTATCCTCGGTTGTCGGGCGAGGCAGAGCCAGCCCTTAACTGTCGGGCGAGGTGGAGCCAGCCCTTAGTCATCGAGCGAGGCAGAGTTTGCCCCCAGACGTCGGGCGAGGCGGAGTCCGGCCCTTGAGGGTCGGGTGAGGTGGAGCCAACCCTTAGGGGCTAGGCGAGGCGGGGCCAACCTCCGGTCGTATGGACAAGAAGTGCAGTTACATTCTTGTTCACTTGAAAGCATCAATGTTTGATGGTTCTTAGCTCCACCTCATTGGGTACCCTAGTATTAGGTCCCCGACAGTAGCCCCCGAGCCCCTAGGTGATTCGGATAGAATCGACCATGGGTGATTTGACTTGCCGGAGGGTGCGCGCGAGTGCACCCGATGGGTGTAGCCCCTGGGTGATTCAGATAGAATTGCCCAGGGGGTTTTTGATTTGCTAGAGGGTACGCGCGAGTGCACCCGTCAGGTGTAGCCCCCGAGCCTTCGGGTGATTTGGATAGAATTGCCCGGGGGTATTTCGGACCCTTCGTAGGTATGGCTGTGAGATTTGGTATTTTGATAACAGGATAGCTTAAAGGGAACCTTGGTATCCTGTTAATGGGGATTCATCTAGGGTTAGCTTGCTTGAGACTCAATCACGGATCAAGATTCCCATGAGGTTCGTGTGCCTGAGTTCTGGTCGCTTAAGGGCCCATCCCTCGTTGGGACGGCTGTCGAAACTATTAGGATAGCCCACGAACTCCTTGGCCCGGGCTGGCCAGAGAAATGATTCTTGACCCATATCCCCTCCATGGGAAAAGAGTCCTAGTCTGCCCAAGAAAGAGAAACGTCCGATGCGACTTTGGTGGGAAAGGATAGGGACTGGGGGCGCACATCCCGCGATGTGACGTGGTGGTGTATCGTGGCAGGCGCTGAGATCTAGGAGGACGGTTGCCCTTCTCGCATCCATCACCCCTATAAAACCAAGGGGTTTGCCCCCAGGGTTTCGTACTTTGCCATCTCGCATTTGCATCTACAACTTCCACTGCCAATCGCCTGAGCCTCCCGTACCCACATCGCAGCCACTGTCAAGCTCATATCCACCCTCCTCCTAATCATTCAATGGAGCCATGGTGCAGATCTGACATCACCCCTCAGTGCCTAGAGGGCCTCGTTCGCTGTGGCCTCCTTTGCCCGCTGACCGCCACCGAGGAGTGGCGGCTACCCGGCAATGAGGATGAGCCGTCGCTGTTTCTAATAACCACCCAACTGTCGGTGTTTCTAATAACCACCAGCTAGTAAATTTATATTTGTTGCATGTTAGGCCCAGATGGTGTACTAAAGGACACAAGGTTTATACTGGTTTGGGCAGAATGTCCCTACGTCCAGTTTACTGCTGCTTGTGTTATTAGCACCAAAAAAGGTTCATAGTAGGGGGTACAAATGGTCGAGAGAGGGACAGGTCCCAAGTCTCTAATGGAAGGGTCAAAAGGATGCCAAGAGCTTGGTTGCTACTTGGTTGTGTGATGTGTGATGTGTTGTGTACGAAAATTGATTCGTCCCCTTAGTGGGGTGTCCTACCCTCCCTTTTATAGACCAAGGGGGAGCAGGGGTTACAGATGGGAGAAAGAGGAAAAAACCAAAGGTAGAGATGGTCCTTCGAAGGCACTAGGTCTTCCTTTTCCCTTGAGCCTACCCTGCTGACATGGCAGACCATGTTAGGGATAGCGCATTCGCTGACCCTGACATGGCCATGCCTTGGCTTTGCTTCAGCAAGTGGTTACGTCCCATCCCACTCCAGCGGACGGTGCGGCATGCCGGGGTGCTGAGCCATGATCCTATGAAGAGCAGATGAGGAATTGACTATACGTCCATAACTGTAGATGATGCGAGTTCTCTCTTGGATTGTAGTGGTTGTCATATGCTTATGTTAGGACCCACGTCCGAGGGCTGATGGTGGCGCCCACAACACTGTAAGACAAAAGTCGGTGCCTACGGGCTCTGCCATGCCTAGAAGGGCTTAAAGCGCCCATCTCGTCGTATCCTAATGGTACTTTCCTGTAGGCATGTAGGGCATGGTCCTTAATACTATGGTTGACTCAAATGTCCTATCTTACCCTATGCTCATCATTATGAAGGAGCAGGGCGTAGTCGTCGGGTGAGACAGAGCCTGTCGTAGGATCCAGCCCTCAGGGGTCAGGCGAGGCGGAGCCAGCCCTTAGCCATTGGGTGAGGCGAAGCTAGTCCTCGGGGGTGGGGTGAGGCGAGGCCCATGCCTGGTCATCAGACGAGGCAGAGCCAGCCCTTAGCCATCGGGACCAGCTGAAGAGACTTATCTTCGTGGATAGCCTGGCTCTGCTGCCGAAGGACCCGCTCGTGGTGGCGGCGAATCGCACCACGACTGAGTGGGATAGGAAGACAGAGGAGTTCAAGAGGAAGAGGAGGCTACAGAAGCAGCAAACACAAGAGCGAGGAGAGGAGATAGATAGTGACGACGATGATGACGATGACAAGGAGGAGTATGATGAGGTAGTTATCGACATTGAGTGGGGTGACCTGGGAGGTGAGGACGTGCTGATAGGTGCCCACTCGTCAATGCAAGGACCCTTCCCATTCCATGTAGAGGAAGATGCGGCCATGAGGCCAGAAGAGGCGGGCTAGACCATTGGCCCGTCCTCTGGTCTGGTGGGAGCGGACGGATCCACCGCGACGCCTGGGGTGCCGATGGAGGGGGCAGCTCCACTGTCGCACCCCACGAGCTGATAGGGGCGGGTGGATCTATCATCGTGCCCGAGGTGTTGACAGAGAGGGGTGGCTCCGCCGCCGTGCCCTTGGAGGCAAGGGAGACAAGCCCCTCTGCCTGGGAGCAGGGGGCAAGCTCAAAACGGTTCCGCCCAGATGAATTGGACCAGGAATCTAGGGGTTCATCCCCAAAACATCCCTACCGCCCAACAGCACCAGCATAAGTCACTGATTCCTCTATTTTTTTGTTTTTTAGTGTGACCTTATGCCTTTTAACTCTTGTAGAGTGTTGAGATGGGGCCGTTCTTTGGCCCTGGTGCCCAAGAAGAGCGTTGCTCTTCAGGCAGGATGGGCGCCGATGCCCAACGTTGCTCCTATTTCGAGCAGGAGCAGAGCCAATGTTGTGGCCTCATCGGCCGGTCAGGCACCTCCTGTGGTGGCACCTGTGCCCTCGGTAGGTCAAGAAGACGCCGGGGCTGACGGAGCACCCTCGGGGGTCACCGAGCAAACGGCGATGGAGGTGACTTTGCTGCCTACGTCAGAGCGGACGGAGCTGCCGCTCACGCTTGTGGCGCCCTTTGTGGTGGGCACGGCACCAAAAGTCGAGGCACTAACATCGCAAGTGGAGATGGCCATGACCATGACAAGCCCGGTGTAGCCAGACGCAGCCATGGTGGTGTCCGAGGGAGCGGCACGATCTGTGCCACCGGTGACCTAGACGACGGCGCCCGAGGTGGGCTGGTTAGAGGGTGACATGGCTAGAGAGTCCCTAGGCATCATGGTGGTGGTGGAGAGAACCATCAGGGAGTCACCCTTGGCCCTAGTGTCGGGGGGCAGCCACTCGCCCGCGTGGGATGAGTCGCTGGTCTAGTGGATGAATCCTCAAGACCCAACGTCGATTCTCATCTTGCTCGACGATGCTACCGAGAGCATAGAGCGGGAGAGTCTCAACGGAGGGATCTTGGCTATGATGGATGTCCTAAACTAGGCCAAGGGCGTCCTACATGACATCATCATTCCCACTGGCTGGGTATCCGCTTGATCTTCCCTCTTGCTTTCTTCTTTTTCATGTATTTTTGTGTTTTTGACACTGGTCTTCTTTTTAGTCCCTCATTGCTCGTAGCCAGGAGAAATCTCGGTTCCTCCATGAGCAGAAGGTGGAATGGGATCACCTCACCGAGCAGGCCCCACTGTGTGGAGATGTGAGCACCCAGCTTGCTGTCGTCCAACAGTGGGAACCCAAGGCGTGTCGGGACGCGAAGGAGGTCCATGGGATGTTCTAGGATCTATCGGCGAGGGTGCAGCAGGATGAGGAGGTGGCCCCCAGGGTCCAAAAGGAGTAGGATGAGCTTCTCCAGAAGGATGCCGAGGCCTACTAGTGGGTTGTCGACCTCCTGGCTGAGGTGGAGAGGGAGCAGGATCTCAAGCTAGAAGCTGAGGAAAGGTCTGTGGCCCTGCAGCAGAAGGCGAATCTAGATGCCGAGGTGGTTGCCTGGCTATGCAGGGAGTGAGACGAGCTGTGCTAGACTACAGAAAGACTCCGCTTGGAGCATGGCACGGCCTGCGAGGAGCGCGACCAGGCCGTCTGAGAGCGCGATGAGGCATGTTAGGGGGTCAGCTCCCTCCGAGTGGATCTTGGAACCACAGTGGCCTAAAGGTTGGAGGCCGAGAGCGTCTTTGCCAGGCTAGGCATGGAGGTCACTGAGGTGCGGGGGATTCTTTAGGCTGAGAGTGATGAGCATGATCTCCTACACGCTGTCGTCGGGGTGGTTTTCGATGACCTGGGGGTGGCACGGCCGGAGGAAACCAGCTCACTTATGGCCCATGCCGTATATATTATGGTGCGGGTGTGCCAACTAGAGGAGAACGCCTTTCACACTGGGATCACCCAAGCATTTGCTGTTGTCCGCTCTCATTATGATCGGGAAATTGACTTGGAGATAATGAGCCTCGGCTTTGCGCCTGACTATGAAGCCTCCGAGCTAGATGAGATTGAGAAGGTGGTGACTCCCATTGCATGGAACCTAGCAGACAGGATGAAAGACATAGTTCTCCCCCAAGGAGGTAGTTAGTCGAACGAGTCTGATAAACATTTATCTATAATATGTGGACAAGTGTTGGTACTTTTGTGTCCAAAAACAGATTCATAATTTTGTTTCGTAATTTTGTTTCATTTGTTCGACCTTGTTTTCTTCCTTTTTGCATTTGAGAAAAGAGGTTTATGTGATCTGACCCTTCCGTTCGTTAAGACCGTAAGGCTCGAGGTGTATAAGGAGGAAATTTTGATTATGCTGGTGAGAAAAGTTACCATAGCCGTCGGGGCATGGGTTTTTTGCAGTCTTACCAGGCATGCTCGTTTATCTATTCCCACAAACCTTGCCGCTAACCTTAATGCGAGGAAGATGTTTGATGCAATGACTATTTCAAAAAAAGGGAGGTATTTATACCTTTATCAGCCCCCGAGTGAGATCCGACCCCTTGCGGTCACTGGGGCCGGATGTTACTAGAGACCGAAGTGAGGGTAGCGAACTTACTCTTGTATTCGCACGTACCCCTTACTTAGGATTTTAACGATCGTTCCATGACCATGCATTTGGTCTCATTGCTGGCCCGGCCTTCCCTGAGCCCACACACGTGGTGGGGATTCGGTCAAGGGTCGGCTCGTTTTGTGACTGTCGCTCCGTTCATGGTTTTCGCAACTGGAGGGGTTAAGGCAATGTTGCCTGCCTCGATAGCTCGAGGGATGTGCTTGATGAGCTTGCTAATGGGGATGTTCGAATGGAATCTAGTCCCGTCGCTCGTGATAGGGTCGGCAAAGCCCTCGGGTGGTATTCCGTTGTTCCGTAACCCGCCTTACAACAGATACCCCCTCAATGGAGATTCTATGGGCTCGGCTTGAGGTTGGATTGAACTAGAAGGTTGAGATGACCCTATCCACCTCTATGCGGGTTGGGCAAAGGCCACTAAGGCTCATCTATGTTTCCTCCCCTAGCTCTTGTTCAACGCGAGGCGGCCTCGGGCCCTTCGTGGGCAAGCCTTCGAACCTTGGTCTCCCGATCTAGGATCGGGCGGCTCAAGCCCCCGAGCCCCTTGGGGTCTGATAGGGGTCGGCCGTGTTTTACGCATCACCCCATCCTCAGTTTCTACAACTAGAGGGGCTGAGCTGACGATACTTGCCTCAATGGCTCGAGTGTCGCACTCAATGAGCTCACTAACGGGCATGTTCGTGTGGAATCCGGGTCCGTCATTCGCTGACAGGGTCGGCAGAGCCCTCATGTGGCATTCCACTACTTCGTAACCCACCTCCCGGTAGATGCTCGAGCCGTTTGATAGGCTCAAGTGGCCCATTGGCTTATCCTCAATGGAGATTCTATGGGTTTGGCTTGAGGTTAGAATCAAACGAGAAAGGTCGAGATGTCCCAGTTCGCTTCTGAGCGAGGTGCGCCTTGTTTCTCGCACCCGACATGTGGTAGTGGCGGGCCATGCTCGGGCCATGTCCTGTTCGATCAGGCGTCGTCTCATCAAGCAGGGCATGTCCCGTTGGTCAAGGCACGTCCGGTCGAATTCCCATCAGCATCGATTTCCCATCTGCATTGAATAGGGGAAGGGAGAGGGTTTTTCGTCCCAACCTTTTGCCTTTCTTTAGCTACTGCATCTCCTTCTTAAATAGGGGGGAGGGAGGGGGTTCTTGTCCCTATTCCCCCGCCTATTCTTGAGCTGCTACCTCCTCACCTTCCTTTTCACCGAATGTGTTCGTGCGTTGCAGCGGTTCCAAAGTGAGAGAAGGTAATGCAGGGGAGAGAAAAACTCATAGATCCGCTCGTGAATCCAGAGCACGATGTCGAGCTGGAGGTCATCCAATGTAGGTGAGATGGAGTCAGCCGCCTTTGCCAAGAAGGGGCCGCTTCCACCGAAGGAGGAGGCGCACTGGAGGGTGCTGAGCGTCATCGGCTTTGCTGTCGTTCCGCGAGGCCTTCACCGGGATGGACCTATATGGGGGCCTCCTCCGACGAATCTTCTCTAGATGAGCCTTGTTGGTGGGGAAGCCATGCAGGATTACGTTGATGGGGGGTTTCACCCTTGCAGCCACTCAAATCGGCTAGTTCATGAAGCTTGATGAGATGTTAGAGACATCCATCAGCCATGGTGGCCTTTCTTTGGTAGGGAGCGCCCCCCGTCTAGGTGCCATTGTTAGGGTTGTGGCTGATCATGATGGCATAGTCCCTAGATGCCCTAGCGAAGGTGCCACGGTTACCAGCATGGTGCTCGACATTACAGAAGACGGCACCCTCAGGGATCCTACGGAGCGGTAGGACGTTGCCGATGGAGAGCATGGTGTGTCGACCATAGTAGTAGTTAGAGTAGATCTGGCCAGAAAGTGTAATCATTTAAGTTGTGGGGGGAGCCCCCATGGGAATAGTCTTTTGCATTCATGAATACATTAGTTCCCTTTTCGTGATGAAATCATTTTGTAAGCGATGAATTTGTGCAAAAATGAACAAATTCTTAAATTTTGTTACGGCAAACAGCTTTTCAGCTCTTCTCCCTCTTTTTGTAAAAGAGGTTTAGTGCCTTCTGACCCTTCTCGTAGTTAAAGTCACAAAAAACTCTGAGTGCGGGCGAGACAATTCTGATCACGCTAGTGAGCAAGGAGGCCATAGCCACTGGGGCGTGGGTTTCCTACAGTCCTACCAGTTATACTCAAATTTTGTTCCTGAAATCCTAGCCCTTAGGACTTACCATGAGAAAAGAGGGAAAACACAGAGAATGTTTACAAGATAACACAGAGAGTGTTTGCAAGATAAACGTACTTATATCATCCCCCGAGTGAGGTCTAACTCCTCGCATTTTGCAGGGGTCGGATGTCACGAAAGATCGAGGATTTCTTATGACAAAAACAGATAACAGAAAGTATGCATTTATTTAAGGGTAAAAATGACATAGCTGCTCAATGTTCTAGGCATTGGTGAAGACCTCGCTGTCGATGGTTTTCAACTTGTAGGCGCCTGGCTGGAGTACTTCCGCGGTGACGTACGGCCCTTCCTAGGGCGGGGAGAGCTTGTGACGGTCCTTGTTGCTCTACACGAGGCAGAGAACTAAGTCTCTAACGTTGAAGGCTCGGTCCCGCACTCATCGGCTATGGTACCAACGCAGCGCCTGCTAGTACTTGGATGAGCGGAGGAGGGCGACATCACAAGCTTCATCTATCTGGTCCATGCATCTTCGTGGGATGCCTCTGCTCCCTGTTCGTCGTATGCTCTGATCCTTGGCGCTCCAGAGTCAAGGTCGGTTGGGAGGATGGCCTCGGAACCATAGACCATGAAGAAAGATGTGTAGCCGGTGGCTCGACTGGGGGTTGTCCTTAGGCTCCAGAGCATCGCAGGGAGCTCGGTGCCCCAGCGTGCGCTGAACTTGTTCAACTGGTTGAAGATCCTAGGCTTGAGGCCCTATAGGAGCATACCGTTTGCGCGCTCGACCTGCCCATTCGTTCGGGGGTGCACGACGGCGGCCCAATTGACCCAGATGTGTTGTTCATCATAGAATCGAAGGAATTTCTTACCGATGAATTGTGTGCCATTATCCGTGATGATGGAGTTCGGTACTCCAAAGCTATGGATGATGTCAAGGAAGAACAGCACAGCTTGCTCGGACTTGATCATAGAGATCAGCCGAGTTTCAATCCATTTTGTGAATTTGTCTATGGTGACAAGTAAGTGGGTGTAGCCCTCGGGCGCCTTCTTGAGAGGCCCAACTAGATTGAGCCTCTAGACCGTGAAGGGCCACGTGATGGGGATCATCTAGAGTGCCTGGGACAGGAGGTGAGTTTGCCAAGCATAGTACTGGCACCCTTCGCAGGTGCGTACGATCCGCTCAGCGTCGGCTACTACAGTGGGCTAGTAGAAGCCCTATCAGAACATGTTCCCAACCAAGATTCTAGGTGTGGCATGGTGACTACAGACCCCACCATGGATATCACTCAGCAAAAGCTTCCCCTGTTCGATGGGCATGCAGAGTTGCAGGATCTCGGTGTGGCTTCGTTTGTAGAGTTCGCCTTCTACAAGAACAAAGGATTTGGCGCACCGTGCGAGCCGTCGAGCTTCCATCTGTAGTGTGTCATGGAGGAGGTAGTCGAGGTAGAGCGTTCTCCAGTCGATGAGAGGGTCGGGCTCTGTCGCTAGATCCTCTTCAAGCTCCATGACCTCAGGGTCGGACGGAGCCGTTGGTTGGCTAGCCCCCGAGGCTAGATCGGATGGACCGTCATTGGCCCATTCTGACCCTTCGTAGCGTACCAAGGGCTTGTGTTGGTCGCTGGCAAAGACACCCATTGGCATTGGCTCTCTGCTAGACACCGCTTTTGCAAGCACGTCGACTACCTCATTGAGGCGCCTTTGGATGTGATTGAGTTTGAGGCCGTTGAATTTGTCCTCCAGTCATCGGACTTCTTGGTAGTACGCAGCCATCTTGTCGTCGTGGTAGCTTGACTCCTTCATGACTTGGTTGATGACCAGCTAGGAGTTGCCTCGGATGTTAAGGCATCGGATGCCCAACTCGATGGCGATGCGTAGGCCGTTGATGAGCGCTTCATACTTAGCCACATTATTGGATGAGGGGAAATGGAGACGAACCATGTACCTCATGCAAACCCCGAGGGGTGATACGAAGACCAGCCTCACACCAGCACCCTTCTTCATCAGTGATCTATTAAAGTACATCATCTAGTACTCTTGATCGACGACCACCAGTGGTGTTTGGACCTCGATCCATTCCGCGATGAAGTCAGCCAACACCTAGGACTTGATCGCTGTTCGGGAGGCATACATGATGCCTTGATCCATCAACTCGAGCGCCCACTTTGCGGTTCTTCCCATGGCATCCTGGCTCTAGATGACCTCTCTAAGGGGGAATGACGTCATGACCATCATAGGGTGTGACTCGAAGTAGTGGCGTAGCTTCCTCTTGGTGATGAGGATGGCGTATAGGAGCTTCTAGATTTGGGAGTAGCGGGTCTTAGAGTCGGATAGTACCTCGGTGATGAAGTACACAGGGCACTACACCTTGAGGCCTTGCCCCACTTCCTCCTGCTCTACTACCAGGGCGGCGCTGACCACTTATGTGGTGGCCGCTATGTATAGCAAGAGGGATTCTCTATTGCTTGGTGGAACCAGGATCGGGGCCCTTGTCAGAAGTAGTTTGACCATCTCAAGTGCCTCCTGGGCCTCGGATGTCCACTCAAAGTGGTCGGCTTTCTTCAAGAGTCGATAAAGGGGGAGACCTCATTCGCCAAGGCGTGAGATGAATCGGCTGAGTGCGGTGAGGCACCCTATGATTCACTGAACCCCCTTTATGTTCTGAATTGGACCCATCCTTGTGATGGCTAAGATTTTCTCTAGGTTGGCTTCGATGCCACGCTCAGAGACGATGAAGCCGAGCAGCATGCCCTTGGGACCCCGAAAACACACTTCTCAGGATTGAGTTTGATGCCATTCGCTCAGAGTTTCGCAAAGGTTTGCTCAAGATCGGCAACGAGGTGGTCAGCCCATTTGGACTTAACCACGATGTCATCAACGTAAGCCTCAACGGTCCGCCCGATGAGGTCCCCAAAGCATTTGAGCATACAGCCCTGGTACATAGCCCCATCATTCTTCAGACCGAACAGCATTGAGACGTAGCAGAACAATCCGAAGGGGTGATGAAAGATGTCACGAGCTGGTCGAACTCTTTCAGCGCAATTTGATGGTAGCCAGAGTACGCATCAAGGAAGCAGAGGGTTTCGCACCCCAAGATAGAGTTGACTATTTGGTCTATGTGTGGCAAAGGAAATGGATCCTTTGGGCATGCCTTGTTTAGACCTGTATAGTCAACACACATCCTCCATTTTCCACTCTTCTTTTGTACAGGAATGGGATTAGCTAACCACTCTGGATCGTATACTTCCTTGATGAATCCGATAGCTGATAGTTTCACTATCTCTTCACCGATGGCCCTATGTTTCTCCTCGTCGAAGCGACACAGGCATTGCTTCACCGGTCTAGAGCTTGGGTGGATCTTCAAGGTATGCTCGGCAACCTCCCTCAGAATGCCCAACATATCTGAGGCTTTCCACGCAAAGATGTCTTTGTTGTCGCGGAGGAAGTCAATGAGCGTGCTTTCCTATTCGGAGGAAAGCATGGTACCAATGCGCATCGTTTTACCCTCGGTACTCCCGGGGTCTACGAGGACTTCTTTAGAGCCCTTGGCCGACTCGAATGACCCGGTCAACTTCTTGGCATCGGACGCTCCTTTCGTGACCTCCTCCCTAAGGGCGGTGAGTTCCCCGAAGGCGATGATTGCTGTGGCGTGGCCATAGCACTCGACCTCGCACTCATAGGCCCGCTGGAAGGAGGTGTCAATGGTGATGACCCCGTGGGGGCCCGGCATCTTCAGCTTGAGATATGTATAGTTGGGGACGGCCATGAACTTTGCGTAGCATGGGCATCCTAGGATGGTGTGGAAAGTTTCGGGGAACCCAACCACCTCGAAGGTAAGGGTCTCAGTTCTGTAATTGAACTAATCCCTGAAGGTGACGGGTAGATCAATCTGCCTAACTGGCATGGCCTGCTTCTCGGGCATGATGCCGTGGAAAGGCGCTCGGGTTGGGTGGAGGCGTGTTCGGTCGACGCCCATCTCGTCGAGCGTCTTTGCGTACATGATGTTGAGGCCACTGCCCCCATCCAACAGTACTTTTGTGAGTCACTTTGGGCTGACAATCGGGTCGACCACGAGCAGATATCTCTCGAGGTGCGGGAAGCTATCTAGATGGTCGACCCGATCGAAGGTTATGGCGGACTCTGACCACCGTAGGAAGGCAGGCGTGGCCGGTTTGGTCGTATAGACCTCACGGCGTGTGACCTTCTGGCGGCGTTTGGAGTCATAGGCCGCTGATCCCCCGAAGATCATAAGGTAGCCATCCAACATTGGAAAGCCATTGTCCTTCTCCTTTCCCTGCTCCCCTTTGTTGGAGCCTCTGGACAAGAACCGCCGCATGAGGCTGTAGTCCTTGAGCCGATGTTTCACTAGAAAGGCGTGGTTCTGGCATGGCCCCTTGAGTAATTTTTCGAAGTGCTTTGGAGTGCCCTTCACGGGCTTCTGGCCACCCTTGTGGTCAGCAGCAGCCACGAGCGAGTCCTCGCACCATTGCTTCTTGTTCTTCCTTTTGGCGAAACGATTGGAGGTGCCTTCGCCGGCGCCCTCGTCCCGCCTTGCCTTTCCTTCAAGATGATCAAAGATTGCTCCAACCACATCTTCTCCTAAGGCGTGGCTAGTGGCGATGTCTAGGAGCTCCTTGGTGGTTCATGGGCCCTTGCATCCTAGCTTATGAACCAAAGCCTCATAGGAAGGCTCCTATAACATCGGCGTCATCGACGTTAGGGAGCTTGTTGCACTGCCGGGAGAAGCACCGGATGTACCCACAGAGGGTCTCACCGGCCTTCTGACGGTAGTCCTTGAGGTCCCATGGGTTCCAAGGGTGCTTGTATGTGCCCTAGAAGTTCCCCACAAAGATCTCCTTTAGATCCCCCAACTCTAGATCATGTTGGACGGTAGGTGTTCCAACCACGCTCGTGTCGAATCGACTAAGAACAGTGGAAGGTTGCGGATAATAAAGTCATCATTATCCACACCACCAGCTTGGTAGGCAAGCTGATAGTCTTTGAGCCAAAGTCTAGGGTTTGTCTCCCTAGAGTACTTAGGGATATTGGTAGGTGGTTGGTACCTTGGCGGGAAAGTAGTGTTGAGGATGTGCCGGTCGAAGGCCTGAGGGCCTGGCACGCTAGGGCTCGGGCTCCAGTCCTCGCCACTGTCGTAGCATCCACCATGACAAGGATGATAGCCATTGTGCGTCTACGGGCATCGAGGGTGCTACGTGCATCGCGGTTGCGGCTGAGGCATTGATGCACTAGGACCACGGCGCGCTGCCTGCCGCCTTGTGGTGCCTGATGGACTGATGCATCATGGGCGGGGCGCACCAAGGTTGTGTGCTGGCGGGCGTCGAGCTCATGTCGTCAAGACAGTGAGCTCTCAGCCTGCTACGCCACCGCACGCTTGAGTAGCGTGCGAATCTCGCGGTGGGCCTAACGATCCTTAGGCATCGTGGCCTCTAGAAGGCCATGGAGCAAGGCTGTTGCGGCGGTGATGTTCTGGCTTGCCCGAGCGAAGCGAGGAAGGGCTTCATCGTCTGCGATGATCCTTCAATTCATGTCACAGGCCCTAGCATGCGCCCACCATCTCCGCAGCGTTCGATCTCTCGATCGACTTTCGCACATTCCCGCACAATCTGGATTCTAGCTTCCTCGATCTCCCGCTTTTGGGCTCTTAGCTGCTCCACCCCTACGCGAGGTGGGGCCACTGTCTCCCCTTTGGTTTTGCCGCTGAGGTTGGCCGCCGGGGTAGCCTCCTCCACGAAGATGCTTTCAACGTGTCCCTCGGGGGTACCCGTCATGAAGCAGTCCCGAGAGGGGTGATGGCTCCCCCTGCAAGAGTCAGAGATAGAGGACAACCCTGGCTGCTTTGTGAGGAGGTTGTGGAGAGACTCCATGACATGTTCGATCACCCCCACGAACTCGTTGTTCATAGGTAGCTGAACCATGCGTCGTGCCACAAGGTGGCTAACGGTCGCCGCAACATTGCAGAGATCGAATGGAAGCGCTATTGGGGCGCTCCGTATGTGGCGTTCTGGAGAGAGGGATCCTCCTCTAGAAGACTATGCCATGTCGTTGTCATCAGAAATGGTGAGGCAATGCTGGTCATCCCTAGACTGCTGGGGTTTGAGGGAGACGCCAAGCTAGAGCCCAAGCCTCTCGTGGTTGAGGCCGATGGAGGAGAGAGATTGGATGGCGGCGTGAGACAATGCCAACTCTCCTCCCATCGTGATGATGAAGTCTAGGCTCCCGAAGCACATGTGTGCACCTGGGACCCAGCTGATGCTGTGGTTAGCCATCCATGGCCTGATGTGGAATGCACAAAGGTCCCCTACCTGGCACGCCAACTGTCGATGTTTCGAATAAACACCAACTAGTAAATTTATATTTGTTGCGCGTTAGGCCCGGATGGTGTGCTAAAGGACACAAGGTTTATACTGGTTTAGGCAGAATGTCCCTACGTCCAGTCTGCTACTGCTCGTGTTAATAGCACCGAAAAAAGGTTCGTAGTAGGGGGTACAAATGATCGAGAGAGGGATAGGTCCCAAGTCTCTGATGGAAGGGTCAAAAGGATGTCAAGAGCTCGGTTGCTGCTTGGCTATGTGTTGTGTGATGTGTTGTGTATGAAAATTGATTCATCCCCTTAGTGGGGTGTCCTACCCTTCCATTTATAGACCAAGGGGGAGCAGGGGTTATAGATGGGAGAAAGAGCAAAAAACCAAAGGTAGAGACGTTCCTTCAAAGGCGACGGGTCTTCCTTTTCCCTCGAGCCTATCCTGCTGACATGGTCATGCCTTGGTTTTGCTTCAGCAAGTGGTTACATCCCATCCCACTCCGGCAGATGGTGCGGCATGCCGAGGTGCCGAGCCATGATCCTACGGAGAGCAAATGGGGAAGTGACTATACATCCATAATTGTAGATGATGCGAGTTCTCTCTTGGATTGTAATGGTTGTCATATGCTTATGTCAGGATCCGCGTCCTAGGGCTGATGGCGGTGCCCACAACACTGTAAGACAAAAGTCGGTGCCTACAACACTGTTCGGACTCTGCCATGCCTAGAAGGGCTTAAAGCACCCATCCCATCGTATCCTGATGGTACTTTCCTATAGACATGCAGGGCATGGTCCTTAGTACTATGGTTGACTCAAATGTCCTATCTTACCCTATGCCCGTCATTATGAAGGAGCAGGGCACAGTCGTCGGGTGAGACAAAGCCTATCCCAAGATGTCGGGTGGGGCGGAGCCAGCCCTCAGCCATCGGGCGAGGCGGAGCCAGCCCTCAGACACCAGGTGAGGTGGAGCCAACCCTTAGTCGCCGGGAGAGGCGGAGCCAGCCCTCGGGGGTTGGGTGAGGCGAGGCCCATCCCCGGTCGTCGGGTGAGACAGAGCCAGCCCTCGAGGGTCGAGCGAGGCGAGGCCCATCCTCGGTCATCGGGCGAGGCGGAGCCAGCCCTCCGACATCGGGCAAGGCAGAGCCAGCCATTAGCCATCGGGCGAGGTTGAGCTAGCCCTCAGGGGTCAGGCGAGTCGAGACCCGTCCTTGGTCATTGAGCGAGGTGGAGCTAGCCCTTAGCCATCGGGCGAGACGGAGCCAGCCCCTAGTCATTGGGCGAGGCAGAGTCTGCCCCCAGACATCGGGCGAGGCAGAGTCTAGCCCTCAGGGTCGGGTGAGGCGGAGCCAACCTTAGGGGCTGGGCGAGGCGCGGCCAACCTCCGATCATATGGACAAGAAGTGCAGTTACGTTCTTGTCCGCTTGAAAGCATCAACGTTTGATGGTTATTAGCTCCACCTCATTGGGTACCCCAGTATTACATCCCCGACACTATCCCTCTCATAGGTGGCAGCCCCAGGGGTATCTTAGCTGGAAAATATTCCTCATACTCCTGCAAAAGGTTAGTGATAGCAGGAGGCACCGAGCTAACAATATCATCAAGCGAAAACATAGCTCATTTGCATACCAAAGCAAAGCAAATATCATCATCAGAAATTTTAGCAAAGTCACATTTTGTTTCAAGCATAACACCACCCTTAAATTTAATCTAGTCGGGCTTAGAAATAGATGTAGACTTATCCTTTTTAGGTGGGAGAATAGAATTAGCAACTAGCTGATTTTTAGATTAAACATCATTCAAACTAGCAGCGCGTTCTCTATCAGCTTGTACAATTTGAGCAGGGGTCAAAGGTACCAAAGTAATTTTCTTTCCTTTATGCACAAAAGTGTATTTATTACTTCTACCATGGTGTGTAACATCATTGTCATGTTCCCAAGGATGACCCAATAAGAGTGAACAGGCTTGCATAGGTACCACATTGTAACACCCTGGTGTTACATTGTAATGTTTTGCTGAAACATTTGGTAAGCATCTGAGTTATGTGCATTTGTGTATGATAGGCTTTATAATCCATGTTTGGTATTGAAACATTTTTATGAAACAGGAAAGCAAAGGTTATGTTTCATGTCACATAACATAATTATTATCTTAATCGAATTCTTGTTAAAACAAAATGTTATGAAACGTTTCGCGAACGGCGATAAAAATGTGCGGTCGAAGACATGGATGGCTAGCGAGTATGCCCTGGGGGTCGGGTTTGGGATTCGACGCGAAACCTTTCAAATCGACGTCCTCCGCGTAAGTCTTTGAAGTGGTCGACGAAGCCATCTTTGGCATTAGTTGTAGAACAATTGGCTTAAGAAGTAGCGCAATGTCACGACTGAGGGTGATGGCTCGGTGTACTCCTTTTCGCATCGAGCAATTGGCTTAGCGTTTGGAGCGCGGTGTACATGTTTCCTAGCTGCTTTAAATATCATGCACGCCACCTGGCTGATCACTAGGCGCGGCCACCATTCCTGGCTTGCCAGCGCGCTCTGCCGCGCGGGCCGCACCCGCTGCCACCCGGCTGAGCCCACCGCCGCGCCCGGCTGCGCTCACGACGCCGTTCACGCGCATGACCCGCGTGTCCAAGACACCTGCTCGCTTTTGCCTGCCTACGCGCTCTGCCCCGCTGCTGCTCGCCTCGCCAGCCGACGCGTTGCGCCCTGGCCGCCGGCTGTGCTCTGCCAGCACCTTGCCCTGCCCCGCTGTGGCCGTGGTCGCTCTAGGTCCCGCGTCCGTGTCACTAGCGGCTACGCTCGGCACCGCTCCATTGACTCCCTTGGCTGCTTGCGTGCTAGAAGACTGCCTGCTTCACAGTCACCTCAGCGTCGCGTTCGTAGTGTCGTTGCCTGGTGCTGTCCGTAGACGAGCCATTCCGAGTCTCGTCGTTTGCTGCAGCAGCCGTGCGAACGGCTGTCTGGAGCACGCCCTAAGGTTCCCCATGACCAAGCATGGCGGTACCTTGTGTTCACATCCGCAGACAAGCCATGCCGCGCCGTTAGCTCCGCTGTCTCCGCTGTCGCCATGACTGGCGGGGCCAGCTTTCTAATTCACCGTGGTAAATGAACCGTGCCTCAATTGGTCGTGCCCGCAGCTCCGTTGGGCAGCCGGTCGCCCATCCTGCCCCATATAGCCGCCTGTAGCTCAGTCCTGTGCGCCAATTTTGAAGGGTCGAGCTTTCGGGCCATTAAGACCAGGAGTGCCTGCGTCGTCGGCTTTCATCGCCACCAAAGCAGCTCGGTCAAATTCCTCGTGCCACTAGCCTCCCCTTCAGTCGGTTGTCACCATGCTCACCACATCCTAGACCCTACCGCCATAGTGCAGCCCGTGGCGCGTCTGTGTCATTGCCGTGCTCCGCTGCACTCATCGCGCGCACGTGGCCGGCTCGGCCTGAGCCATCTCCGATCGTTTCTTCGCGTCTTCCAGTTCCGTGGTGAGTCGCTGGTACTCGTCCGCTCCTCGCTTTGTCCCAGCAGTGCTGATGTTCACCGAAACGGCATCGCCGTACTTGCAGGGTGCCCACCGTTGTGGTCCGAGCTCGCTGCGACGTCTCGGCGCGTGTGTCTCCGCCCTGTGATTTGCGTTCGCACGTAGGTGAGTGTTGGCTCTTTATTTTAGTAAGGGGAGGGCTGGGGTGGCCGACGTGGACGTCCAGTGCTGCGCCGTCGCGCCGGTGCGCGCCCGGGATGGTCAGGGACTTCACCGCGGTGAAGACATAGAAGTCAGAGGGTGCTGTTCTAAAAGCGCTGACTGATTCAATAGTGACTTAGAGTTCGCTGCGATTTCGGTGTATTTCAGGGGTGCCCGTGCATAATCGCCTCCGCACGTAGGCCGTCACCATCGCGGGCCGTTGGCCGGCTGGGCCGCGCCTCTGCATGGGCCACGCGCTGGCCTTCCGTCGTGCGCGGGCGGGGTGACGCGTTGGATCAGGCCGCACGTTGTGGGCCGGCAAAGGAGGTTTCGGTTTTCATTATTTCCTAGAATTTGAAATGCTTATTTATTTCCTGTTATGAATCCAACTTCGATAAATCATAGTAAATTGCATGGTTGTCCAAAAATAGCGAAACTAAGTTTGTTAGGTTCGCAAAAATGTCATCTACCTGTTAGTACAGTTAGTTCACCATTAGCTGTTAGGATGGTAGGCTCATAAGATTGAAGTAGAGAGCTTAGCGGTATATCGATCTTTAATTGCAGGATTTGTTGTGGTAAACCGACAATAGCTTTAGCTTTGAAATCGTTACAGTAGGTTCCTTAGGCATTTATATACTTGCTGTAAAAAATGGTAACCATAGAACGAGTCGTTTAATGGCGTAGTTATTATCCTTGCTTTCTAGTATGTATCATAAACTGGCATTAGGAGTATGAATATTCGTAGTCATCGTAAGAATGTAGGACACGTTCATACTTGTTAGTAGTACTGGTATGTAGCTTAGACTTTAGTGGGTAGACCTCACTTAGTAATTTAATAGAGGTACTTTTGCATTGAGACTTGCTGTTGCCATAGTGTTAATCATTGCATTGTCATTTCATGTAGATCACGAACAGGTAGACTTCGTATCCGTCGGTGACCCGAAGTACGATGAGGTGATTGTGGAGTACGAGGAGGAGCTCTTTGCACAGGAGGGAGCCCAGGAGCCTATTGGTACTGACTTTGCTGACCCGGCACCTGCCCAAGGCAAGCCTCGGTGCATAACCCCTATTTTTAAAATGATCACTGAATATATTTATATGATATGCATTTACGTTACAGGCATTTTATGGAAACTACATGCATAAATATATCCACCATGAGTCTTACTAGTACAGGTCGAGTAGCTGCTATGCTCAGGATGTCGGTAGCGTGAGTAACCTGTCGTTACTCGCAAATAGGTGATTAAACTATGATATCATGATGAAATAATGGAAAGGAAAATGGTGACCGGACAGGGATGTGGATTGTGGTACTGGTGGGTGTGAAGGGTTGTGTCCTACGGCCAACAGGGCATAGCCCGGTTACACTTTTTCCCTGTCCATGTCGATTAAGGACCGGTCGTTGCATATGACTCTAGGCAAGTCACAGATTATTGTCCCGAGCACATACTTGGGTATGGGCGCAGGGAAGGCTTGCTGCTCTCTTGTCGCGGATCCGGCTCTTTCCGAACCAACTGATGGGAAGAGGAGGTGGTGGAGGTCCTTGCACCGCACTGAGTCTGGGACTCAGAGGCGGGGGCTTGGAGTCCAAGTTTGGATGGGGACCTGGACACCCGGGACAGGAGAGTGGTGGGTTAGTCCTGCTTGTGCCTAGGGTACAAGCAGGGCGTGTGTCTTCGGGGCACCCAGCTGGGCACATTGATTCGTGAATTGCTGGGTTATCCGGTATAGCTTGTATGCGGTTTAGCACCGTAGTAAGAACTGTAAGTGGAAAAAGGAGAATGATCAGTGTCGATTGCTCAACTCTTGCTTGAAAGTAGAACATGTGCTTATATAGATTGACTAGATGAAGACTTAATATGGCTAATGATAACAATGTATCAATAAGGACTCACTATTAGTATTGCTTTTTGCTAAAAGAGAACCAGCAAACCATAAAGCCTAGCATATCCCTTGGAGTTGGGAAAGTATTCCCACTGGTCGGATAAGTCTTGCGAGTACATTGTGTACTTAGGGTTTATTTACCCCTGTTGCAGGTGATGCTTGAGGAGTACCTTGTGTGGAGGATTCTTCTGGTGGGCTCAGACGCAATCCTCGTTATCTCATCGCTAGATGTTATCTTTTAATATTCCGTTGTTTATCATTCTGCACTCTGTATTTGGTATTGTAATAATGTACTTTTCAAGAAACTCTAATGTATGAGATGGACTTGTGTTGTAACTCATTTTCATTATTGGATCCTTGGGAAAAATGTGGATCTTTCGGGTTCTCCCTCGGGGTGTGCCCGATGGATACCGCTCATGGTAGTTGCTTTCGGGGTGCTTAGTGTCTGGTGGAAGACGAGTGCCTCCGTAAGTATGCTATTCCGGGTGGTTCTGCCACAGTTGGTACCAGAGCCAATAATGGTCACGAGGTCCTCACTCTTTTACAAAACTAAAAGTTGACCAACAAAAGTTTTGTGAAAAGTAGGATGCGATTAAGTAAGTTATATAAGTATAAGCCCTAGCTATATGGTATATCTAGGATAGCGGCACTAGTTTTACCTAATCAGTTTTCTGTAGGTACACTGACTTACGTTGCGTAAGAAATCACTTAGTATATGGAGAGTGAGTGTGCGATGTGCCAAAAAAAATTACGAGCGCCGCTATATTCCGGCTGGAGTGAACGTATAGGTCGAAGCATGCATCATATAATAGCATCTTACTTGAACTAGGAATCCCCCTTCATGTATAATGAAAGTAGTAAATTGGTAGGACTAACTTAATGAATACTTTAATAAATGTGCTGCCATCTCTCTAATCCCTAGATTCTAATTGGGAAGGTGTCCTAATGGATAGTTCGTCTCTCTTATAGATGAATCTGAGGTCTAGACATGGGAGCACCAGTTCGGGAGCGGCCAATGAGGGCCATGGTGACAGTGTTCGGGCCTTTGAGCGTGACAACAAGGGAGCTCGGGAGGTTCCACCTTTGGTTCCTCATCCTTTCCCGCCACCGCCACCGCCTCCGCCGCTGTCCGCCGTGGAGGTCATGGTGGAGTTGTTGGCCGCTCGTCGGGAGCCAGCTGCTGCTCGTCAGGAGACTGCTCGTGCCTTGGAGATTATGGCATAGGCCGTCGTGGGTCTCGCCTGTGGAGGCCCCGGAGGCAACGGTGGGAATGGGGGTGGTGCTCGCCATCCTGAGGGGCAGTCCTCTTACCAGGACTTCCTCAAGACCCACCCGCCCACGTTCACGCCATCGGACGATCCGTTGGAGGCAGAGCACTGGCTTCGCACGCTGGAGCAGAAGTTTCGGCTGCTTGGAGTGGCCGACGAGCAGAAGGTGCACTTTGCGTCCCAGCAGCTTTTGGGGTCCACAGGTGCCTGGTGAGAGACTTTCCAGGCCGCGGGGCTGCCGGATCACCCGGCGATGTGGCAGGAGTTCTCCACCACCTTCCGCGAGTTCTTCATACCTACTGGTGTTATCCACTAGAAGGTGACCAAGTTCATGGAGCTGCGTCAGGGGAGCAGGACGGTAATGGAGTATGTGACCCAGTTTAACCACTTGGCTCAGTATGCTGGTAGTTAGGTGGACACGGATGACAAGAAGAGGGATCGCTTCTTTCGCAGTCTCACTCCTGCTCTTCAGGAGAAACTGTACCTAGGGAACTATCTAACCTTTGGGGCACTGATGAACACCGCCATTGCTCTTGAGGGTTTTCAGCGGGCATCTCAGGCAGATTGAAAGCGGAAGTGGGTGGCAGCTGGATCCTCTAGCCATCCCCATACTTAGAAGGTGCAGATTGTTAGGCAGGGGCCCATTCAACCATCTGGCGGGCCTCCGTTCCGGTCACCCCAGCAGACATCATAGACTTCCGCTACTCAGTACAAGGCACCTCCACAGCAGGTGCAGCCCCAGTAGGCTCAGGGACAGCAGGTCCCACCCCGTCAGGGATTCGGGAACAAGCCTGGTGCTTGTTTCAAGTGTGGCAAGGATGACCACTATGCCAGGGAGTGTCCTCAGCAGCAGGCAACTCAGTCGTCTACAAATTCTAGGCTCATTAAGAGGACTTTCATCAAGAGGAAGGTGCCCAGCAGATCTAGTCAGGTGCACTTCACGGATGCTCAGCAGGTTGTGCAGCAGGAGACAATTATGGCTGGTATGTTTACCATTGAATCCCATCCAGCTTTGGTGTTGTTTGATTCTAGTGCATCGCATTCCTTTATGAGCATGGGGTTTGTAGAGCAGCACAACTTATCACTAGTGGCTATACCATATGCCTATAAGATCCGTACTGCGGGTTCTCAGATGTTCATCAATACCCGCACTGATACAGTAAGTTTGGTATTAGCCACCCACACTTACCGTCTACAGTTCATGATAATGCCTGGGCAAGGCATTGATGTTATTCTTGGAATGAACTGGTTGCGGGTGTATGGGGTAGTATTGGATATGAAGAGAAGAAGTGTAGAGTTACGGCTTTCGTCTTCTAAGGATAGGATGTCCCTCATCATACCCTCAGAACTGGTCTTATCTATTGCTGCCCATGCTGAAGCCGTTCCAGATCTTACCTCCATTCCAGTAGTGTGTGAGTTCCCAGATGTTTTCCCTGAAGATCTTCCTGGATTGCCACTGGACCGTGAGGTAGAATTCTCCATTGAGCTTGAGCCTGGTACTGCTCCTATCTCTAGGCGTCCGTACCGCATGGCTCTGAGAGAACTGGTAGAAATGAAGAAGCAACTAGAGGAGTTGATGGACAAGGGTTTCATCTGCCCAAGTTCTTCACCATGGGGTTGCCCAGCAATTTTTGTGAAGAAGAAGGATGGTACTCTGCGGATGTGTGTGGATTACTGCCCCCTCAATACGGTAATAGTTAAGAACAAGTACCCTTTGCCCCGCATAGATACTTTGTTCGATCAGTTAGCTGGTGCCAAGGTGTTCTCAAAGATAGATCTTCGATCGGGCTACCATCAGATCAAGATCAGGCCACAGGATATACCAAGGATAGCTTTCTCTACTAGGTATGGGTTGTATGAGTACCTAGTGATGTCTTTCGGTCTCACCAATGCCTCGGCTTTCTTCATGTACCTGATGAACTCAGTCTTCATGCCGGAGTTGGATAAGTTTGTGGTAGTGTTCATTGATGACATTTTGATCTATTCCAAGGATGATGAAGAGCATACCTGTCACCTCTGGATAGTCCTGACTCGACTCAGAGAGCACCAGCTGTATGCTAAATTCAGCAAGTGCGAGTTTTGGCTTGATCGAGTGCAGTTTTTGGGACATGTGTTGACACCTGAGGGCGTTTCTGTGGATCCCAGCAAGGTGCAAGATGTATTAGATTGGAAGTCTCCTAGGTCTGTGCACCAGATCCGTCAGTTCCTTTGACTAGCTAGATACTATCCTCGTTTCATCCCTGAGTTCTCCAAGATAGCCCAACCCATGACTAAGCTGCTCTAGAAAGAAGCTAAGTTTGTTTGGAGTCCAGCTTGTGAAGAAGCTTTTCAGTCCCTGAAGACCTTTCTGACCACTGCTCCTGTATTGGCTCAACCTGATATTGAGAGGCCCTTTGATGTTTACTATGATGCCTCGAAGATGGGATTGGGGTGTGTGCTTATGCAAGAGGGGTGTGTGATAGCTTATGCTTCGCGCCAACTAAAGAAGCACGAGGTGAACTACCCTACCCATGACTTAGAGCTAGCTGTTGTAGTTCACTCTCTGAAGATTTGGAGGCATTATTTGTTGGGCAACTTAGTGCATATCTTCACTGACCACAAGAGCCTTAAGTATATTTTCACTCAGTCTGAGTTGAACATGAGGCAAAGGAGATGGTTAGAGTTGATCAAGGATTATAATTTGGAAGTCCACTATCATCCAGGAAAAGCCAATGTGGTAGCTGATGCCTTAAGTTGTAAGTCGCATCAGGTTGAGGAAATACCCTTGTCACTTCACCACATAGAGGTGCTAGCTCAGATTGCTTTGACCTCAGAGCTGCTGGAGCAAATTATTCGGGAACAAAAGGAAGACCTCGAAGAGATTCCTCACATCAAGAAATTGCTAGCTGAAGGATGTGGATATCATTTTAGCATTGATGAGCTAGGAGTCGTGAGATACAAGAATAGACTGGTGGTTCCATCTAATGATGAGCTAAAAAGAAAGATTTTAAAAGAATCCCATCATTCCAAGCTGTCTATCCACCCTGGTAGCAACAAGATGTACCATGATATACGCCAACTGTACTAGTGGTCTTACATGAAGCAAGATATCACCCAGTTCATTGCAGAGTGTGACACTTATGGTAGAATCAAGGCAGATCATATGCGTACTCCTGGATATCTGCAGCCCTTGCCCATTCCTGTTTGGAAATGGGAGGATATTTCTCTGGATTTCATTGTGGGTTTACCCCGCACCTCCTCTGGTTTTGATTCTATTTGGGTCATTGTGGACCGTCTCACCAAGTCTGCCCACTTCCTTCCGGTGGACACTAGATACAATGCCAAGAAGTATGCGGAGTTATACTTTGATCGGATTGTGACCCTACATGGAGTTCCTCTCACCATCATCTCTGATAGAGGGTTAGTTTTTGTCTCTCATTTCAGGGAGAAACTCCAGGAGTGTTTGGGTACTCATCTTCTCAGAAGCTCGGCATACCACCCACAGAATGATGGTCAGACTGAAAGGGTGAACCAGGTGCTCGAGGATATGTTGCGGGCTTGTACAATCTCTTTTCCTGAGAAGTGGGATCAGTGTTTGAAGCTGGCCGAATTTTCTTATAATAACATCTATCAGGAGAGTATCCGTATGGCACCATTTGAAGCTTTATATGGACAGAAGTGTAGGACGCCACTAAACTGGGTTGAAGTAGGAGACCGTGGGTACTTCAGGCCTGATTTCATAAAGGAGGCTCGAGAGAAAGTAAAAATAATTCGTGAACACTTGAAGTCAGCTCAGAGTCGGCAGAAGACTTACGCAGACAAGCGAAGAAGACCTGTGGAATTTGTAGCTGGAGATTATGTGTATCTCAAGGTATCTCCTATGAGAGGGGTACATCGGTTTGGTGTCCATGGCAAGTTAGCCCCTCGGTATGTGGGTCCATACAAGGTGTTGCAGCAGTGTGGTCCCGTTGCTTATCGTCTCCAACTCCCTAAAATTCTCTCGGCAGTTCACAATGTATTTCATGTCTCGCAACTGAAGAAATGCCTACGAGTTCTGGAAGAATCGGTAGAAATAGAAGGACTCCCTCTCCAACCTGATCTGTCTTATGTGGAGCATCCTATAAAAATTTTGGATGAGAAGGAGAGAGTGACCAGGAATAGGGTGATAAAGTTTTACAAGGTACAATGGCAAAACCATTCAGAGGACGAAGCCACCTGGGAGCAAGAGAGCTACTTATCAAAGCATTACCCCCACCTCCTCTCTAGATCGGATAGTTAGTTTTGCGCCGAATGTACTCCCTACCTTTTTCTCACACTAGGCACATGAAATCTCGGGTTGAGATTTTGTTTTAGGGGGGTAGATTTGTAACACCTTGGTGTTACATTGTAATGTTTTGCTGAAACATTTCATAAGCATCTGAGTTATGTGCATTTGTGTATGATAGGCTTTATAATCCATGTTTGGTATTGAAACATTTTTACGAAACAGGAAAGCAAAGGTTATGTTTCGTGTCACATAACATAATTATTATCTTAATCGAATTCTTGTTAAAACAAAATGTTATGAAACGTTTCGCGAACGGCGATAAAAATGTGCGGTCGAAGACATGGATGGCTAGCGAGTATGCCCCGGGGTCGGGTTTGGGATTCGACGCGAAACCTTTCAAATCGACGTCCTCCGCATAAGTCTTTGAAGTGGTCGACGAAGCCATCTTTGGCATTAGTTGTAGAACAATTGGCTTAAGAAGTAGCGCAATGTCGCGACTGAGGGTGATGGCTCGGTGTACTCCTTTTCGCATTGAGCAATTGGCTTAGCATTTGGAGCGTGGCGTACACGTTTCCTAGCTGCTTTAAATATCGTGCACGCCACCTGGCTGATCACTGGGTGCGGTCACCATTCCCCCTGGCTTGCTAGCGCGCTCTGCCGCGCGGGCCGCACCCGCTGCCACCCGGCTGAGCCCACCGCCGCGCCCGGCTGTGCTCACGATGCCGTTCACGCGCATGACCTGCACGTCCTAGCCACCTACTCGCTGTTGGCCGCCTGCGCGCTCTGCCCCGCTGCTGCTCGCCTCACCAGCCGACGCATTGCGCCCTGGCCGCCGGCCGTGCTCTGCCAGCACCTTGCCCTGCCTCGCTGTGGCCGTGGTCGCGCTAGGTCCCGCGTCCACGTCACCAGCGGCTACGCTCAGCACCGCTCCATTGACTCCCTTGGCCGCTTGCGCGCTAGAAGACTGCCTGCTTCACAGTCACCTCAGCGTCGCGTCCGTAGTGTCGTTGCCTGGCGCTGTCCGCAGACGGGCCATTCCGAGTCTCGTCGTTTGCTGCAGCGGCCGTGCGGATGGCTGTCTGGAGCACGCCCTGAGGTTCCCCATGGCCAGGCACGGTGGTACCTTGCGTTGCCATCCGCAGACGAGCCATGCCGTGCCGTGAGCTCCCCTGTCTCCGCTATCGCCGTGACTGGCGGGGCCAGCTTTCTAATTCACCATGGTAAATGAACCGTGCCTCAATTGGCCGTGCCCGCAGCTCTATTGGGCAGCCGGTCGCCCATCCTGCCCCACATAGCCGCCTGTAGCTCAGTCGTATGCGCCAATTTTGAAGGGCCGAGCTTTCAGGCCATTAAGACTAGGAGTGCCTGTGCCGTCGGCTTTCATCGCCACCAAAGTAGCTCGGTCAAATTCCTCATGCCACTAGCCTCCCCTTCGGTCGGTTGTCACCATGCTCGCCACATCCTAGACCCTACTGCCGTAGTGCAGCCCGTGGCGCGGCCGTGTCATTGCCGTGCTCCGCTGCACTCATCGCGCGCACGTGGCCGGCTCGACCTGAGCCATCTCCGATCGTTTCTTCACATCTTCCAGTTCCATGGTGAGTCGCTGGTACTCGTCCGCTCCTCGCTTTGTCCTGGTAGTGCTGATGTTCACCGGAACGGCATCGCCGTACTTGCAGGGTGCCCACCGTCGTGGTCCGAGCTCGCTATGATGTCTCGGTGCGTGTGTCTCCGCCCTGTGATTTGCGTTCGCACGTAGGTGAGTGTCAGCTCTTTATTTTAGTAAGGGGAGGGCTGGGGTGGCCGACGTGGACGTCTAGTGCCGCGCCGTCGTGCCGGTGCGTGCCCGAGATGGTCAGGGACTTCACCACGGTGAAGACGTAGAAGTCAGAGGGTGCTGTTCTAAAAGCGCTGACTGATTCAATAGTGACTTAGAGTTCGCTGCAATTTCGTTGTATTTCGGGGGTGCCCGTGCATAATCGCCTCCGCGTGTAGGCCGTCACCGTCGCGGGCCATTGGCCGGCTGGGCCGCGCCTCCGCGTGGGCCGCGTGCTGGCCTTCCGTCGCGCGCGGGCGGGGTGACGCGTTGGATCGGGCCGCGCGTTGTGGGCCGGCAAAGGAGGTTTCGGTTTTCATTATTTCCTGGAATTTGAAATGCTTATTTATTTCCTGTTATGAATCCAACTTCGATAAATCGTAGTAAATTGCATGGTTGTCCAAAAATAGCGAAACTAAGTTTGTTAGGTTCGCAAAAATGTCATCTACCTGTTAGTACAGTTAGTTCACCATTAGCTGTTAGGATGGTAGGCTCATAAGATTGAAGTAGAGAGCTTAGCGGTATATCGATCTTTAATTGCAGGATTTGTTGTGGTAAACCGACAATAGCTTTAGCTTTGAAATCGTTACAGTAGGTTCCTTAGGCATTTATATACTTGCTGTAAAAATGGTAACCATAGAACGAGTCGTTTAATGGCGTAGTTATTATCCTTGCTTTCTAGTATGTATCGTAAACTGGCATTAGGAGTATGAATATTCGTAGTCATCGTAAGAATGTAGGACATGTTCATACTTGTTAGTAGTACTGGTATGTAGCTTAGACTTTAGTGGGTAGACCTCACTTAGTAATTTAATAGAGGTACTTTTGCATTGAGACTTGCTGTTGCCATAGTGTTAATCATTACATCGTCATTTCATGTAGATCACGAACAGGTAGACTTCGTACCCGTCGGTGATCTGGAGTACGACGAGGTGATCGAGGAGCACGAGGAGGAGCTCTTTGCATAGGAGGGAGCCCAGGAGCCGGTTGGTACTGACTTTGCTGACCCGGCACCTGCCCATGGCAAGCCCCGGTGCATAACCCCTATTTTTAAAATGATCACTGAATATATTTATATGATATGCATTTACGTTACAGGCATTTTATGGAAACTACATGCATAAATATATCCACCATGAGTCCTACTAGTACAGATCGAGTAGCTGCTATGCTCAGGATGTCGGTAGCGTGAGTAACCTATCGTTACTCGCAAATAGGTGATTAAACTATGATATCATGATGAAATAATGGAAAGGAAAATGGTGGCCGGACAGGGATGTGGATTGTGGTACTGGTGGGTGTGAGGGGTTGTGTCCTGCGGCCAACAGGGCATAGCCCGGTTTCACTTTTTCCCTGTCCGTGTCAATTAAGGACCGGTCGTTGCATATGACTCTAGGCAAGTCACATATTATTGTCCCGAGCACATACTTGGGTATGGGCATAGGGAAGGCTTGCTGCTCTCTTGTCGTGGATCCAGGTCTTTCCGGACCGACTGATGGGAAGAGGAGGTGGTGGAAGTTCTTGCACCGCACTGAGTCCGGGACTCAGAGGCGGGGGCTTGGAGTCCAAGTTTGGACGGGGACCTGGACACCCGGGATAGGAGAGTGGTGGGTTAGTCCTGCTTGTGCCTAGGGTACAAGCAGGGAGTGTGTCTTCGGGGCACCCAGCTGGGCACATTGATTCGCGAATCGCCGGGTTATCCGGTACGGCTTGTCTGCGGTTTAGCAGCGTAGTAAGAACTGCAAGTGGAAAAAGGAGAATGATCAATGTCGATTGCTCAACTCTTGCTTGAAAGTAGAACATGTGCTTATATAGATTGACTAGATGAAGACTTAATACGGCTAATGATAACAATGTATCAATAAGGACTCACTATTAGTATTGCTTTTTGCTAAAAGAGAACCAGCAAACCATAAAGCCTAGCATATCCCTTGGAGTCGGGAAAGTATTCCCACTGGTCGGATAAGTCTTGCAAGTACATTGTGTACTCAGGGTTTATTTACCCCTGTTGCAGGTGATGCTTGAGGAGTACCTTGTGTGGAGGATTCTTCTGGTGGGCTCAGACGCAATCCTCGTTATCTCATCGCTAGATGTTATCTTTTAATATTCCGCTGTTTATCATTCCGCACTCTATATTTGGTATTGTAATAATGTACTTTTCAAGAAACTCTAATGTATGAGATGGACTTGTGTTGTAACTTGTTTTCATTATTGGATCCTTGGGAAAAATGTGGATCTTTCGGGTTCTCCCTCGGGATGTGCCCGACGGATACCGCTCGTGGTAGTTGCTTTCGGGGTGCTTAGTGTCTGGTGGAAGACGAGCGCCTCCATAAGTACGCTATTCCGGGTGGTTCTACCACACACATCACAATCAACAGAATTAGTATAAGAACCAATAAAAAATGAAACTCTATAAGTTTGTGTTACCTTTGCTTTTCTAGAATCATTTAGCCACTGAATATGGTATGGACATGGGTGCAGGCGTGTGGTCAAGCCAAGCTTCTTGACCAAATCAGAACTCACCAAATTATTGTAGCTACCTCCATCAATAATGACACGTGCTCGATGGTTGCTGATGATGAAGAAAATCTGGAACAAGTTATGGAGTTGTAGCTTCTTAGGTTGCTATACTTGTGTGATGAGCACCCGCTGTACAATGATGCTCCTATAGGCCATCGTGGCCTTGTCACCAAGGACTTTGCCCCCCTCCTCATCTGTATATTCATCTTCTTCATCTTCAATGTCAGAGGTGCTGATGTAACCATCTTTTGTAGCAATGTATGCCCGTAGACTTGGGCAGTCCTTCTGCACATGGCCAATTCCATGTCAGCGGTGGCACTGAATGCCCAAAGTATGTCCTGTCGATGCAATGGATGAGGCACTCTTGGTAGGCACCTGCAAAGAATTTTTACCTAAATCTAAAGGTCATGCGGGAGGTGCCTTAGGTGTAGCGATAACTCCAGAGGCTACTGGTCGCTTGCTCGCTGGTGGAGGTGCCCGAAAAGTGGTTGGCTTGGTCAGCCTCGAAGATGGTGCCGAGCATGGCGTGTATGTGGTGCTGACCTTGCTCTTGCTCTGTTGTTCATGCCCCTGCAATTCCTTTTCTGCAAGCATAGCGAACTGAAACAACTGGTTGATAGTGTGAAATTCTTTTATAATCAACAATGTCCTGAATCTCATGCCTCAAACCCAAATAAAATGACAAATAGAATCTTCGTTCCCCTCCACAACACTACAACACATCATCCCTTTTGGAGCTCACCATAGTAATCCTATATAGATTTCTCTCCTTGTTCTAAACGCATTAATTTCTTACGCAAGTCTCTATGATAAGGAGCAACAAAATGATCACGCATAGCTATCCTATGTTCTTCCCATGTACCAGGTAAAGCATCCTATGCAACTAGCCCATTCCACCAAATAATGGCAAAGTCCTTAAACTCACTAGTAGCTTGTCGAACTCTATGTTGCTTAGGCACAAGGTGGGCACTAAACTTTTGTTCTACCATCATCTCCCAATCAAGATATCCCTCAGCATCATAATGACCCAAAAAAGATGGTATTGTGAACTTAATCTTAGCATAAGGATCATCGGGCACATGATGATTATTACCTTGATGGTGGTGGACACCACCCATACCTATCGTGTTGTGGCGAAGACGTTGTCGTAATCTTGCTTGTCGGAAGGCTGCTCGATCTATGTTCCCATTGGCATCATACACCGTGTCTTCTAGCAAGAGACCATCGGTGTTGCTGCCGGAGACGTCGTTGTTGACCGCCACAAAGGTTTCCAACTCAGTAACCTTGTTGGTTAGCGTGGAAATTCTTTTGTCCAATCTCTCCATGTTGTTGCCAATGTTGATTTTAATGAGTGCGTCGGTGACGGCCTTCCTGATGGCCTCATTCATCCTTTTTGGGCATTCTCTATAGCAGCTTGCAGTTGGTCTTGGCTGACACACTCGTTGAAATCCTTAGGATTGTTATCTCTAGTCTGATCATCTCCTACCATTGTAAACATAAAAACAGGAACAAACGGTGAAAGTTATCCCTACCAAATGACTATGTGGTTGCAGTGGTGTCACTTTTCATAGCAAGTGGAAGCGTCTTACCAAGCTCTTACAAAGTTCTTACCAACGCAAGCAGAGGACGGTACAACCGGCGACTGGTTCGTGATACTGTGAGGCAGTGGTACCGAGATTGCAAGGGCCTTTTTCTGTACTGATCTGAAGAGTTTGTGGAGCTTGGAAGGCACATGAAGAATAATATGTATATTTGGCACACAAGTCAGTAGCAGAAAGTAATGTTGAATTATAGTCCAAAGTACTTGTTCTCGTTGTTGGTCTAAAATGTTCCAAGTGCTAGGTGTGTGACAAACAAGTATGGTGGATAGCAAGAGCAACACGAACAAGGCACCAGACAGCACATGCTAACATAGCTCACTTTGGCCTTCTCTATGTGCTCCTCTAGATATTGTTCCTCATTTGCCCCTCTCTTTTTTCTCTATTTTTGGGTTGTCGTTGTTTTTTGGGGATTCTTTGACTTTTTCTCTACATTTTTTTGATATTTTTTTCACTTAGGAGCAGAAAAGAAGAAACCACAGAAAATATGAGCTTAAACAAGTGAAAGGCGTGGCCTGTGGAAAATTCAGAAGTCGTGCTCAAAATTGACAAAAAGCTTGTGACCACGAAAAGAGGATCGTGTGACCAGTTTTTGGCCAAAATAAAAATTTTGACCCCGATGATGCAAGGGACGAATGGATCTGGTTTTTTTCTAATCAATTTTGATATATGGAACGTCGAAATCCGAGTTCGTATGCGAAAACTAGACCAGTTTTGAGAACTAACTCCGAATTAGAGGACAAAATGGGAACAATACACGCAAAATTGGTCACGGCAGTAAGAATTTAATGGAAACGATGGGAAAAAACACACGAACTAGACTCTAACACGACCTAACCAGCAACAAGACCTTGACCAGGACACAAACTCAACACGACGGACTCTAAACTCCAATATGCAAAGGCTATGGCGCGGAAGGTTCTAGGACAGGAAAAAAATGAGTATGGCACTGGACTATGGGACGAATGCGAAACACTCAAAACTAGGGGATAAATGTGAACCTAACGGTATACCTTAGCTCTGATACTACTTAATAAGGACGGGGATCCTGATCTTCCGTCAGGTAGAGGTAACTATCATTGTGACGGAGAATGACACACTGATCTGGCTTTAGATCGAAAGATCGAACTCTACAATCTTAGCACCACAACTCCTCTGGTTATCAACCGAGACACAGATCCGGTTGACCTCACCAAGAAGGTTAACCCCTATTTGCGCAATAAAGAACACAAGCAAGAACAAGAAATAAAACAACCAAATTGCAGATGAATGATTAAACTCACGATGTTGGGGTCTAACTGATGAACGACAAAACTGTTCTTGACAGATTAATCTAAGCAAAACCCAAAACCCTAATGAGAGTGATGGCGGTATAATATAGAGTCTTGGGTGTCACCCCCCTGGACTCGCCCCTAATGGGCCCAAACATGATACACGGTCCAACGGACCAAAAGACGGTGTCGCAGCACCCTGGCAGATTCTAGACGCTGACTTATTTCGACGATTCCCATTGATTCCGAAGGGCTTTTGATGTGAGACCACTTGCATTGGCTTCCTTATCTAATTAGCTTTCCATCCATATTTGGGTCATCGAAAACGGAGCCCGGACGTGCCCATGTGACCAGCTTTATAATAGACTGGTCCTGGAACCCGAGATGGGCTCCAACTTCAGTTGGACTGGGCCTCTAGCTTGTGTTGGTCGTCCTTGCTGGTCTTCTCCACCTCTATACCTTTCTCCAAGTTCCTCATAACCCTCTCCTATGTTCCTAAGCAAGATAACATCATTAGATAGTAGTCTATTCTCAAAAGTATGAAAAGGATCGCTTAAGAACGAGCTCACCTCTAAATTGAGTTGACGCATTCGAGCTCGGGTCATTGGACATTGCATAACGGTTGGAGGATCAGCGGGTACATCCGAAGGAGTGATGTCCTCATCACTTTCACTATGAGTCATGATACCCATATGCTCGGGTTCATTACTACCAAAACACTCCCAAGGTAAGCAGGTAGGGTTCACTATGAAGCCTTTCAAAGATTCGTCTAACAAGTTAGGGCCATTAGATTCACTCGGCAAATAGATATGGGAACCCCCTGTCGAATGGCACAACTCTATCACAGCTATACACATAAGAGTAGAGGATGTCCTATACCCAATTCGTCGAGCTATTCTTACGCCAATAAAGGTAACCACTAACAAGCTAGAAAAGGTCCTCATACTGAGCCAAAGCTAGAGCCATGTAGCCCTCACAGCTGTACTGTAAGTCCCGGATGATCACTTACGGATAAGTCCTTAGGGAGAGGAATCTAAAGCATTTAGAAAGTAGCTAAATACCCTATCCCCTGTTTCCAAGTTGCTAAAAAGTCATATTTTAATGTTTATTGTATATACCATTAGTCAAGTTACAAGATCATGGTTTAGTTGAGCACTAGCAAAGCTACCCAATGTATAACCCATATGAGACAAGGCATAAGTTCAATTCTAGAGAATCTCTATCAAGGTGACACATGCAAATATGGATTAAATGTATTAAAGTTGATAGGAAACAAGGATGGTCTCATGTTATACTTGCCTTGAACAAAGTGTTCCTACTGGTCCTACTCGTCAAAGTTGTACTCTTGATCACCCACGAATTGCTCACCGTCTATACTCGATAATCACAGCAACATACAAGCATCCAGAAGCAATCATGCATAGCAAACAAAAGCTATAGATTAGAATAGTACACCAACTAGCATAAAATCAAGATGAAAAGTTTATAAAACAAATCTACGTCTTGCTACGAACACACAGACGCGAAGATCACAAAAATCAGAGCTATAACGAAAAAGTTATGAATTAAAAAAGATTTTCTTTATTAAATAAAAGATTAAATCTAACCTTGAATTTTAAAAGTTGAAAACATGTCTAACAGTAGGATAAACATGTAGATTACACAATTACGAATCTAATGCAACTTGAACGGGTCAAATCAGAGCTCAAACGGAGATTTTATGGCTAAAACAAGATCAGTGGCACTTCTATAAATAGCTTGAACTTGATTTTAGAGTTTAAATTAATAAAATCAAATTTTAAACTGAGTCAAGGACGGCAGGCATGATAAAGAAGAAGTACACGGGTTCTTTAGAAAAAATGCAGGGACAGCGGGTTCGAATTCTAAGAAACTAAAGGACTCTTTTGCAAAAAGGCCTCGGCGAAAGGGTATCGGCCGTTGGATCTGATATGGACGGTCTAGATTACAGCACAGAGAGAGAACGAGGGAGAGAGGCTGCCGGCGACGAGCTTTGGCGGCGGCGCCATGGCCGGCGATGAGCGGTGCACGTGGAAAACGGCCTACGGGCCATGGTTCGACTCGGGAAAGATACAGAGAGCAAGAGGAGGCCAAGGTGAACTTACCATGGTGAAAAACGGCGGCGTGGAGCGGATGGTGGCGGCGCGCGGCTCGGGACAGCGGAACGTGCTCGGCGACGATGGCGTCGCTTAGGGTTGCGGCGGACGCGAGCTCGATTGGAGGCGGCGGCTAACGCTAGGGCGGGATAGGGAGGCAGCGCGGTGCGGGGTCCGCTATTTATGAGGATAGCGGCGTCGGGCGCACGCCACATCGCTCGGAAGCGGGGCGGCGATGGACTCCGTAGCAGAGTCCGACACGGAAACGGGAGGAGGAAGACGATGGCGCGGCTGACACGCGGACCCGGATCGTCAGCGACAGGAGAGAGTGGCGTCTGCGCGTTGTTGGGCCGGCCTGCTTGCTGGGCCGCTGGGAAGAAAATGGACGGACGCGGCCGACGCTGTGCTAGGCCGGTGCGCGGCTTGGGCCGATGCGAAGCTGGGCTTCGGCGCCGGACTGGGCCAAGCGGGTAGAAGAAACTAGGCAACGGAATGGAGGTGAGGGAGTGGGCCAAAAACCAGGGGAAAAGAGAGAAAGGGAAAATATTTTCTTTCCTTTTTCTTAAGCGCATTTTCAAATCCAAATTCAAATCAAATTCAAATTCTTTTTTAAATTTCAATCAAACCAAAGTATCCCAAAATAAATATGCATCAGCATGAATGCATAAACATGTATGTAGACCTTATATTTGATTTTAATTTTAACAACGTTATTATTTTTCTAAGTTTACATGCTCACAAAATGCATAATTAAATCAAATTCACCTATTTCAAAATGATGCAAATTTTAGGGTGTTACAACAATTATGCCAAATCTTTTTGAGTGTTATTATTTCAAATCTTTTCTACTGTGATGTGTACTTCGTCTTAGACATTCGACCTTCAGAGTCAAATTATTTGTTTAATTTTTGGTCAAGTAAGAGGTCATAATTTTAGATCTTTGTTTTTTTTTTTTTGAAATAAGCTGAGAAAAACAGCATACATTAATCCAACACAGCTGCTTGTGTTTTTCTTTCTCACTACATCATCATAAACATGAACCAATTCTGAAGAGGTGTTACGAAACCAGTTGTGGCGGCGGCCATTAGATACTCTAGCTAGTAGTGTTCTTTTTCTTGCAAATTCATGAATTTTGCCGCTGACTTAATTAAAGTGGTTTAGCTGATAGCAAGCACACTTACATGGCCAATACAGGATCAGGAAGAAACACACAGGTACACGCACATAAAGCATTAGCAATGTCACACGTCCTTTTATGTCTAATAACTGGAACAATAAGCTCTATGCAGCGAAGTACTGTCACAAACAGTTTGACAGCCATCAGCATTGAGAGCTCTGTATCCATGTTTAGTACGGCGTATTCTCAGTAAGGAACGATGATGGACTCGATGAGCTCCTGGAGTGGAGCCAGCTCTTAAAGGCCCGTTCGCTGGTCTAAAACTCGACTAAAACTGGTTGAAAAATATTGTTTTGGCTGAATTGTTGTGAGAGAAAAACACTGTTTCGGCTAAAAAAACAAGCCGAACAAGTCAAATATGTGATAAGCCGAACGGGAATCAGACCAAACTCATTTGTAAACAGAATGAAGTGCTAGAAACAGGTATTGAGATGGTCCTCCTCTTTAAGGCTAACAATCTTCTGGAAATGAGAGCGGTAGATGTGGGCATATACACGAAACAAGCGCTTGAATATATATTGTCTTCACTAGTTTGGCGGGAATGGTGTGCCGAGTTTTTGAGGAAATATGGATTCATCGTCAAGCTGGCCTTCAATCCAATCCATAAGATACTCCACATATTTAGGTGCTGACACCCTGTTCGCTCATTGGTTTCAGCCAGGGACCGAACTTATCAGTCCAGAAACTAACCAACGAACAGGCCGAATATCTCTATTGGTTTCTTTCGTCCTGTTCGCTTGTCTTAGAATCCATCTTTTTTAGCTTTTGAAACAGTGTTTTAGCTTGTTTTATCTGTACACCATCAGCCCATCTGTACTCATATACTTTGGGCCAGCTGTCATTGTCGGGCAGCTCTCAGGCGTGCAGAATTCTGTGAGTGTGCCAACTTGGACCCCGTTTAGTTGCAAAAAATTTTGGCTTTTGGCTACTGTAGCACTTTCGTTTTTATTTGGCAAAAATTGTCTAATTATGGACTAATTAGGCTTAAAAGATTCGTCTCACGATTTCTTGGCTAACTGTGCAATTAGTTTTTTTTTCGTCTACATTTAGTACTCCATGCATGTGCCGCAAGATTTGATGTGACGGATACTATGCAAAAAATTTTGGTTTTTGGCTTCAACTAAACGGGGCCTTGGTTAAAGAAATCTACAGTATATTCACAGCAAGCCATTCATTGATATCCTCTCCAGGAGGCAACCTCACAGCTTCCCTAAGGTTTCCACTGCCGAGAGTGGCATCTAATGTGCTTTCGGAGCTGCGCTCCCTTGCTGCCTGATGGAGCGCTCTTCTTGGGGCGGAATGTCTTCTGGTTCCGTCCAAGCCCGAAGATACTCATCCCTCCTCGCCAGATCTTCGTTAATCACAGGAGCTGAGTTTATTGGGCAATTCTGTGTCTTATAATGGCCAAATAAAATTTGTTAACAATGTTACATCGAAGGGGACACTAGCTTTGATTCTAGCCAATACTGTTTGGCAGAGATCCACGTAGCTCCATATATTGAAAAAAAAAACAGCTCTACTCTCAACTTTAGATCTGCAAAAACATAGGTCTACCTTTCAGATCCACCAAATCCACGGAGCACCTTAGGGAGTGCTCTAAAAAAGCTAGTTTTGACTGAAGCTGCTTTATGATGGAGCTGGTACTCATCCACGCTGGAGCTACCCTATGGTGAAGCTGGCACTCCAGATCTGTTTTCTCATAGCCAAAACTCTGCCATACATGGCCTTAGTTAATTTTGGTGTACCAATTTTTAGGGGGTGTTTGGTTCTCTAGGCGCTCCTAAAATTTATGTCACATCGAATGTTTAGAAGTTAATAAGAAGCATTAAATATAAATTAATTACAAAACTAATTACATAGATGGAGGCTAATTTCCGAGACGAATTTTTTAAGCCTAATTAATCTATCATTAGCATATGTTTACTGTAGCATCATGTTGTCAAATCATGAACTAATTAGGCTTAAAAGATTCGTCTCACAAATTAGTCGCAAGTTGTGCAATTAGTTTCGTAATTAGTCTATATTTAATACTCTATACATGTGTTCAGATATTCGATGTGACAGAAATTTTAGGAGGAGGGGAATGAACCAAACAGCCCCTTAGTAACAAAGTAACACAATTCTATGTATTCAATGGATGATTTTTAAATGTCAACACTTCTTTGTTTGTTAGTTAATTTTTTGTGGATTGATGCCTCTTTCGTGAAGATTGAAGCTATAAGTTTTCCATTATCTAAAAAATAAACCCAACAATCAACTACTTCAATAAAAAGATAATAACACAACTACACAAGATTGCTTCTGTCGACACCAACCGTGTGGAATTTAAATTTAAAAGCAAAAAGCAAAGCAAGCTCATGACTTCATGAGATCAAAGGAACGAGCATATACACATCATTAAGGGTTCAGTGATAGCCTCAGAAGCCAGATGACTGCACAACCGCGTGCTGCACAGCTTAGCTGACTCTGATAAACATAACTTACCATTATGCACATACTGATTTATTATGAAACGAAAACACTGTTGGCTGACTGATAAGTCCCGGCTGACGTTGATCTGTTGTGAGAGAAAAACACTGTTACTGGCTGATAAGCCCGGGCTAAAACCAGCAAGCAGACTGATGTCTGGTTTAGTTTCTAAAAATTTTCACCCCAAACTATCACATCGAATCTTACGGCACACACATGGAGTATTAAATATAGACGAAAAAAAACTAATTACACAGTTTGACTGAAAATCGCGAGACGAATGTTTAACTAATTAGTCCATGATGAATGCTACAGTAACTAACATGCTCATGATAGATTAATTAGGCTTAATAAATTTGTCTCGCAATTTACATTAGTTTTTTTTTATTAGTATAAAAAAAAACCCTTCCTGTGACATCCAAATTTCATTTCGCGAACTAAACACACCCACCCTGATAGTTAGAAGAGAAACCTCGACATATGCACACACTGATTTACTGAGATTAACAAAACAGCCGGCTTGAGCTGACTTAATAGCCAGAATCTATAATATTTTTCTAAACAGCTTCAGCCGAACTGAGCCAACATTGTTCTACCATCAGTCCACCTTTATGAAGCCAGAAGGGACGAGGCCACAAGCGAACCACGCCTATTGGGTGGGTGGCTATGAAAGGCCCCATCCTCTATGATGATGAAAACTATTCATAATTACTATACCCAACTTCGCATTCAAGGAAGTTCCTTTTTTGAAAGAAAGGCGAAAATGAAAAAAGATTAATAGATAGATAGATTCTAGCTAGGACTCCCCCAAGTATACTGATTGACGATTGATTGATTCACGGTGTTTCAACCATGGCGATGTCCATCGGTAATCAGCAGTGACCATTGAGGCTCCTTGAGACGGTTTCACTTGGAACAGGGCAGCCAGAGGGAGCAACCGGCCGGCACCATCCCCATGCTGATCACATCAGTGAGCAGCTGTTGGGGTTCTCGTCGCTGAAGATGTTGTAATTGTCGGCATGCGAGTGCGGGGGCATTGGGTACCCCATTGGGTAATGCATCGGTGGCCGGCCGTAGCCATAGCCCATCGCCGCCGGGTATCCTGCTCCGCCGTTCCCGTGCTGCAGCATCATCTGCTGCTGCTGTTGCTGCTGCTGCATCAGGGCCATGTACTGCTGCTGCGCCATGGGGTTCCCGGCTGCTGCGGCGGCCTGAAGCATCTCCGCCCCAGAATGCATGCCGCCGCCACCGCTGCCGTTGCCACTTCCCTGGTAGAACCCCCGGCCAGGCACGCCGCCGCCGCCCTGCTGCATGATACCACCCATGTGCGGGTGGCCCATCGGCATGCCCATAGGTCCTCCGCCGCCCATCTGGGCGGTGCCGGGGAAGCCGGCACCGGCACCACCCAGCATGTTAGGCCTCATCATGCCCTGCTGAGGCAGCATGTTAGGCCTCATCATGCCCTGCTGAGGCAGCATGCCGCCCATCGGGCCACCGACACCGACGGCGGCCTTCTTCCCCTGGCCCAGGTGGCTCCCGCCGCCCGGGGCGCCTCCCTTGCCATTGTGCGGCTGCCCACCGCCGTGGTTGTTTCCCTTGATATGCACCGGGATCTCGTTCCCGCCTCCTCCACCACCCTTCTTGCCACCCCCGCCCTTCTTGTCGCCCCCGCCGGCCGCCGCAGGCGGCACAGCCATGGGCTTCATCATCATCTTGGGGTCGTCGTAGACATCGTCGTCGAAGGCGTCGTCGTCGTAGTCGTCCTCGTCATCGAAGGCGTCGTCGTCGAACTCATCGTCGAACTCGCTGCCGTCGTCGTCGAAGTTGTCCTCGGGGAGGGCGAACTTGACGGACTTGGGGTCCTTCAACGGCGCCGCCGCGGGGAACGCCGGCATATTGCCGCCCAAGAGGTGCGGCGGAAGCTTCAGCCCCTTCATCTGCAGCTGCTGCTGCAGCTGCTGGAGCTGCTGCGGCGTCGGCTGCGGCATCACCATCTTGGGATCCTTGCCCCCGCCACCACCACCACCACCACCTCCGCCGCCAGCACCCTTGTGACCGCCACCACCCGCACCGCCCTTCTGGGCCTTGCCGCCGCCGGCATCCTTGGAGTGGCCCTTGCCGCCGCCGGCGTCCTTGGAATGGCCCTTGCCACCGGCGTCCTTGGGCTGGCCCTTGCCCCCGCCGCCGCCACCATGGTGGGCGTTCTGAGGCACGCCGGGCTTGGAGCCCCACAGCTGCGCCGGCTTGCCGGCCTTGTTGAGCTTCCTGATGATGGTGTCCGGATCCAGCAAGCCGGACACCGTCACCTTCCCCTGTTCCGCGTCGATGCTGCTCTGGTAGACACCTACAGTACAGATCAATTTCGTCACGTTTCCGTCAACAAAAATGCAGAGCAAACGTTGACAAAGACAGAAAAACAAGCAAATCGCTGTTGCAAAAGATGAGTTTTTTTCTTGTACCGTCAATCTTGTGGAGGGTCTTCTTGACCTTCTTCTCGCACCCATCACAGTGTATGTTGACTCTCAGCATCAGAGTCTGGAACGAGGAAGGAAAGCGTCACGAAATAACAGCGGAACAGAGGGATTTCAAGAGACAACAACAAACATGGTAGGACTACAGGTGCCATGGAAAGGGAACATATGCTGCAAACACAAGCAAAGCTGCCTCCGCCTGCCCTGGAGAGAAAATGGCAGCAAGAAACCAAGACAAGATGAACGGTGGTGGAGTTGAGAAGAGGCCAGCAAATGCCTCACACACCTGCACCTTGAGGACATCCTCCTTGCTCATCCTGGAACTGGAACTGGAACTGGAACAGCACCTCTACTAGCTGAATGCTAACACCAAAGGCACAACACAAGAGGATTCAGATCTGGTGCCCGAGCTCTCAAATCAGTCAGAGGGGAACACGAGGAGGGAGCAGATATGAAACATTTCTTTCTCAGGAAGAGAGCAGGGAGGGAGGTGTAGGCGCTTAATGGGGGTTGGAGGCCGCAATAATATCTGACTTCCAAGGCACTAACACAGTTGCAGTGACTGTGCTGTGTGTGAGTGTGCCTGCTCTGTGCTGCTCAAGAGGGAAGTGCTGAGGGAGAGGGAGAGGGAGAGGGCGGTGGTACAGCGAACAGCGGCGTGGCATGGGCTCGCAGCCAAAATTGCATGTGAGGGGCCACCCTAGGCAGACGCCATGTGACCCTTGTCTCCTCCTCGCTTTCACACAAGCCACGAGCACAGCCTGCACATAGCACACTGCACCGCAAGGGGATAAAAATTTTCCTCTAGTCCTCTTCCATTAATTCCCTAATTAGCTCCTGCAGTCCTAAGAAAACATTAAATTAGCATATCGGGCTACACAAATAAATCATACTAAAATTGGGCTAAAATGATACGGAGTACTACCGAAAGGAGTGTTTGGTCCTCCTAAACTTTAGGTCCTGTTTAAATTTCAAATATTTTCACCCCAAAGTGTCACGTCGAATCTTGCGGCACATGCATGGAGTACTAAATATAGACGAAAAACAAAACTACTTGCATAGTTGGGTGAGAAATCGCGAGACGAAACTTTCGAACCTAATTAGTCCATAATTAGACACTAATTGCCAAATACAAACGAAAGTGCTATCGTAGCCAAAACCAAAAAATTTTGCCAGCTAAACGCGCCCTTAGTTACTGTCCATCGAATGTTTAACATATGCATAAAGTATTAAATATAGACTAATTACTGATGAGGACATCCCTTCCATTGATACAACCACACCTGCTGCACAACAAGGTCCGATGACAAGAGCTTGAGCACGACAACTTAATTATCAGGTAAAGTCGTTCCTCGCTGTTCATACAAACTCATTTCAGAATTGGATGCTACTAAATCATGGTGATGATTGTCTTATTCTTAGGAATGTTGGTCAAGACCCCATTGCCTCATGTTTAGACCCCACGATGAGGATGGAGCAGCCAAACAACTAGGAATCATCATTAATGGGACACTCAGCTCATCTCGAGGCAGCAGGAAACACTTCATCAAAAGTACCATAACTCCTTGATACCAGATCCAATAAAGCTAGTTTTTGACTTGTTGGAAAGAGCGTGTCGTCCTCTTTCAGATGGGTCCAACCCCACTATCAGAATCTATCGAAGCTGTGCGCAACAAGCTAAAGGACACACAGACCTACAGCTTAGGCCTAGGCCTTGTACTGACTATAGCCCATTGAGAGACGCCCAGATTAGGGTTTCCCACTCCCCCTTGTGCTCTCCTCCTTATAAATAGAACCAGCAGCCATCAGAATGAGGGTGGGTTTTGTTTAGATGCAAGATAGCTGCTGCTTCTTCTTTGTAAACGCGTGTGTCGGCTAGACCACCCGATTTGCTTGTTTCAAGACCCCAACTTGTGATTCAGATTCAGCCTTTGGCTTAAATCCATGAGTTATTTGCTTGTTCATCTTGTTCTTGCTTGTTCTCGTTGCTTGCAGGTTCATGGTGTTCTTGGCACGGCAAGAACATCACAATCGGACCCGGTGTACCTGTTGCTAAGGCGTAGCAATCTTGTGGTCGTTGTAGTCGGACAGCCAACGTCGAATCCACCCCAAATCGAGTTTATCCACACTCACCAAAAGATCAGGAACAACCCCTTGTCCCATCATGTGGTAATCAGAGCAAGGTTCTTTGGTGAGTGTGAAAGCATCTAGGCCCCTAGTTGGGTTTCGGTGATTAATGACAATACAAGATTACTATGACTAGCGTGTGTTTTGCAGATGCAATTAAGTTAGGTCATGGTAACGGAGATAAATTGGGCAATCAAAGTTGTCATGCCCCTACGATGAAAATCATTTTGGTTTTCAAAGGATGGACGACAAGGTTAAGGATGACTAGTTCTAAGTGTCGATTGGAGTTGTAGAGACACTTAGAGTAGTTTAGGACTTTATTTTTCCTTTGGCCGTACTATTAAGAGGGGTATGGACGGGTAGCTTGACCTAGGTGAGTCTAGTGAGTTAGGTGTGGTGCACACTTGTTAAAACTAGCTCTAGGTAGCTCCTATGAATGCCTATGATCCTTTGGAGCAAACTTCATTCACATATGATCGAGAGTTGGAAGTGAATGGAGGGTCAAATGCTGACCGGACGCTGGCCTCGGTGCGACCGAACGCTGGCCGCAGGGTCCGGTCAGTTCATTTGATCAACAGACTGCGTTCGGTGTGACCGGACGCGGGAGAGGTCATGTGACCAGACGCTGAAAGGCAGCGTCCGGTCGACTCCAGTAAGGTTCTAGAGAAGGGAATCTACGACCGGACGCGTCCGGTCAGTACTGACCGGACCCTAAGGGTTCAGCGTCCGGTCAAGTCCAGTAAGGTTCTAGTAAGGGTTTAATGCGACCGGACGCATCCGGTCAGTGGTGACTGGACCCTACCAGCGTCCGGTTAACACATTTTCACTAGTTTGCGGGTTGAACTGACCGGAGCGTCCGGTCAATACGACCGGAGCGTCCGGTCACCCCGCAGAAGCTCATAACGGTTCGTTTTTTAGGCTATCTTATAAATAGAAGCTCCACTCGTGTGTGGAGTTACTTTTGCTCATTCCAACAGCTGAGAAACACGTTTGTGAGTGCCAAGAAGAGCATGGTCCTAGTGAGGTGATTGAGATTTGAGAATCCAAGAGAGTATCCTCATTAGTGAATCAAGAGTAGTCAAGTGTGCATCCATCTTCTCATTAGGCTTCGCGTGGTCAAGTGAGAGTTTGTGCTTGTTACTCTTGGTGATCGCCATCACCTAGATGGCTTGGTGGTGATTGGGAGCTTGGTGATCACCTGGCGGAGCTTGTGGGTGACCTAACTCAAGTTGTGAGCGGCTTTGGGTGATTCGCCGCGATGGAGTGTCAAAGAATCAACCCGTAGAGAGCACTTGATCCTTGCGTGGATCAAGGGGGAGCTACACCCTTGCGCGGGTGCTCCAACGAGGACTAATGGGGAGTGGCGACTCTCCGATACCTCGGCAAAACATCGCCGCGTTCCTCTCTCTCTATTTACTTTGAGCATTTACTTTGAGCAATTCAATACTTGTCTTTACATTCATAGAATTGCCATGCTAGAGTAAGTTTGGAACATAGGTTGCAAGTCTGTTGTGCGTTAGATTAATAGAAACACTTTTTTTAGGCATAAGGGGTTAATTGGGCTAACCGTAGGATTTGATTATTGCAAGAAAATTTAGAATTAGCCCAATTCACCCCCCCCCTCTTGGGCATCTTGATCCTTTCAATTGGTATCGGAGCCTCGTGCTCACGTTTTTAAGCTTAACTGCTTAGAGCAAGATGTCTCACGGGGATGGACCTCCTCCTATCTTTGAGGGAGATGACTTTCCATATTAGAAAATCCGCATGGAGGCGTACTTAGAAGCTCTAGACGTTGGTATTCTTAGAGCCACCTCTCAAGGCTTCCCAAAACCTCAGGATGCAACTAATTTACAAGGCGATGAGGTTAATTATGAAAAATAGAATGCAAAGGCTCGAAACACCATCTTTAGAGGCCTTTGCAAAGATGTGTTCAACCGCGTAAGGAACCACAAAGACGCCCATGCACTATGGTCAGACGTTTGTGCGCTCCATGAGGGAACCAAGAGTGAGCGTGAGGAATGCCATCATCTTGTAATCAAAAAGCTAAATTCCTTTGAGATGCTTCCTAAAGAAAGTGCTAATGAGATGTATTCACATTTAAATGTTCTTGTAGAGGAAGTCAATGGGCTTGGACTTACTCAAATGTCACCATCTGACGTTGTGAGAAAGATTTTGAGTGTCCCCCCCATTGACAAATATGGGCACATTGTGACCGTGCTACATCAAGGTGATCTTACTACCTCTACACCGACACAAATCTTGGGAAAGATCAATGCTCATGAGATATACATGCACATCACGCCACAAGATGGCTCATCCTCTACAAAGAAGAAAGAGAAGGACTTAGCATTCAAAGCTAGCCAAGATAAGGGCAAAGCAAGACTTGAGTATGATAGCTCAAGTGATGAAGAAGATGATGAAGAAAGTCTTGCTCTCATGGTGAAGAAGACCGCCAAGATGCTAAAGAAGCTAAACAAGAGTGGCATCAAGTTTGACGGCAAGAAGAAGTTCTTCACTAGCTCAAGAAGAAAGCCAATCTCTGAGATGGATTGCTACAATTGTGGCGAACTTGGCCATCTAGCTCATCAATGCACAAAGCCCAAGAAAGACAAGTTCAAGAACAAGAACAAGGGCAAGAAAGATGACTCAAGTAATGAAGATGAAGATGAGAAGAAAAAGAACAAGCCATACAAGAAGAGAGATGGCAAAAAGAGGGACTTCTACAAGAAGAGTGGAAAGGCCTACATTGTCGGTAATTGGCTCACAGACATTGATTCATCAAGTGGATCATCCGATGATGATAGTGACAATGAGAAGGTGGCCACCATTGCTATTGATCTTGCATCTTCACCGCCACCATCGCCATCATCCTCTACACACCTATGCCTTATGGCCAAGGGTGAACGCAAGGTAACTAAGAATGATGATAGTAGTGATGATGAGCAAGCTAGTGATGATGATAGCGATAGCGATGATGATGATTCACCTACATATGATGATCTTGTCAAAATACTAAGAAAATACACTAAGATCATTAGAAAGAGTAGAGCTATAAATGAAAAGCTTGATGCTAAAAATGATTCACTCTTAGCTAAGTGCGATACATTGGAAAAGGCTAATGATGAGCTTAGAGAAACTAATGATGCTATATCATCCAAACTCAAGGAGCTCAAATCTTCTAAGAAAGAGCTTAAAGATAAACATGATAAACTTGAGTGGGTGCGCAATGAGCTCATCACTAGTCACAATAAGCTAAAAGATGAGTATGCAACTCTTAAGATCAATCATGATACTCTTGTCATTGCTCAAGAATTCCTACCAAATGAGCCACATGATGCTACTAACCATGTTGTTAAGATTGATATAGCTACATCATGTGATGATTTGATTGATGAGAGCATTAAGCAAGGATCTAGTGGCAAAGGCAAGCAAGTGGTTGAGTGCAATGACTATGATGAATATGTCAAGCTCAAGAACACAAATGAGAAGCTCATGAAAGATCTTGAAGAAATAAAAAGCCACAACACTATTGTGCTAGAAACTCTTGATCATGATAAAGAGTTGATTCTTGAGAATGAAAAGCTCAAAGAAGAAAACAAGAAGCTCAAGGAAGAGAAGAAAGATGATGCTCTAAAGGAAGAAAATAAGAAGCTCAAGTTGGAGAAAGAGCATCTCAAGATTGGATTAAGCAAATTTGCTAGAGGCAAGCACCTCCAAAGTGAGCTACTCATGAACACCGTCATGAAGATGGATAGAAGTGGTATTGGATATGTGGCAAGTATAGAGAAGAAGAAGGCTCAAGTTCAACAACAACAATCAAAGCCAAATCCAAAGCCAAAGAGATGTTTTGAGTATGGACAAGAAGGTCACTTTGCTCATGAGTGTCAAACTCCACCGCCACAACCCTTGCCCAAGCATGTTAGACCCTTTGCCTTTAATGCTCACTACATGCTTAGAAAGGACTCTAGTGGAAAGATGAAAGTCATGTTCTTAGGTTCCCCTAACAAGAATAGGCCTAAGAAGATTTGGGTGGCTAAGTCACTTGTTGAGAAGGTGAAGGGCCCTCAACAAGTTTGGATTCCTAAAGCTTGAATCTCTTGTATGTAGGTGAACTACAAGACCGGTGGAAGTCATTGGGTTATTGATAGTGGTTGCACTCAACATATGACCGGTGATCCTCATATGTTCACCTTACTAGATGAAGAGGTAGATGGACAAGAGAAAATAATATTTGGAGATAACTCAAAGGGCAAGGTTAAAGGATTGGGCAAAGTGGCAATATCAAATGATCATTCCATCTCCAATGTGCTCTATGTTGCTTTATTGAGCTTCAACTTGCTATCCGTTGGACAATTGTGTGATCTTGGCTTCCAATGCTTGTTCACCGAGAAGGAGGTTATTGTATCCAAGGTAGATGACAATCAAATGATATTCAATGGATTTAGATACAACAACTTATATCTAGTGGATTTTACCTTCGAAGATGCAAATTTGAAGACTTGCCTATTCATCAAAACAACACTTGGGTGGCTATGGCATAGAAGACTTGCTCATGTTGGGATGAGCTCACTCAAGAAGCTTATGAAGAATGATTTGGTGAGAGGGTTGAAGGATGTGAAGTTTGAGAAGGACAAGCTTTGTAGTGCATGTCAAGCCGGCAAGCAAGTTGCAAATACTCATCCAACCAAAGCTTTCATGTCAACCACAAGAGTGCTAGAACTCCTACACATGGATTTGTTTGGACCAACAATATACAAGAGTTTGGGAGGGAATCTTTATTGTCTTGTGATTGTTGATGACTATTCAAGGTATACATGGGTATTCTTCCTTCATGACAAATCCGAAGTTGCATCTTGCTTCAAGAAGTTTGCCAAGAGAGCTCAAAATGAATTTGAAGTAAAGCTCAAGAAGATAAGAAGTGACAATGGCAAAGAATTTGACAACACAAACATTGAAGCCTATTGTGATGAAGTTGGGATCAAGCATGAAGTCTCTGCAACTTATACTCCTCAACAAAATGGTGTAGTTGAGAGGAAGAACCAGACTTTGATCACTCTTGCAAGGACAATGCTAGATGAGTACAACACCCCCAAAGCTCTATGGGCAGAAGCAATCAACACCGCATGTTATGCATCCAACCGCTTATTCCTTCAAAAGTTCCTTGGCAAGACTCCTTATGAGTTGCTCAATGGGAAGAAGCCGGACGTCTCCTTCTTTAGGGTGTTTGGCTGCAAATGCTACATCTACAAGAAGCGGCAACACCTAGGGAAGTTTCAAAGACATTGTGATATTAGTTTTCTTGTTGGTTACTCATCAAAGTCCAAAGCATATAGAGTATTTAATCATGCCACCGGCTTGGTTGAAGAAACATATGATGTGGAATTTGATGAATCTAACGGCTCCCAAGGAGCACATGAGAATTTTGATGATGTAGGTGATGAACCATTGAGGGAGGCTATGAAGAATATTCCGGTGGGAGACATCAAGCCAAAAGATGATGTATAAGTCATTGATCAACCTTCTTCATTAAGTATGCCACAAGATGGTGAGAAAGATGGGAGAGTAGAAAATGAAGATACTCATATCTCCCATGAGCAAATGGTGGTACAAGCACAAGATGTTGATGCTCCACAACCTCCTCCTCAAGTGGTCAATAGAAGAAATACACCTCTCCTACAAGATTATCCACAAGATCTCATCATAGGGAGTCCATCAAAGGGTGTAATGACTCGATCTCAAAAACTTACTTTATTTATTGCTTATCACTCTTTTGTCTCTTGCTATGAGCCTACCAAGGTAGAAGAAGCTCTCAAAGATCCGGATTGGATCAATGCCATGCATGAAGAGTTGAACAACTTCACTCGCAATGAAGTTTAGACTCTTGAAGAGCGATCAAAAGGTGCAAGAGTCATTGGAACAAAGTGGGTGTTCTATAACAAGCAAGATGATCAAGGTGTTGTTGTGAGGAACAAGGCAAGACTAGTTGCAAAGGGGTTCTCCCAAGTTGAAGGATTGGATTTTGGGGAGACCTTTGCACCGGTTGCAAGATTAGAAGCCATCCGTATCCTACTTGCATATGCATCACATCATGAAATAAAACTATATCAAATGGATATGAAAAGTGCATTTTTAAATGGCTTTATTAATGAACTAGTCTATGTTGATCAACCTCCCAGGTTTGAAGACCCTAGATATCTTAATCATGTTTATAGATTGTCCAAGGCGTTATATGGGCTTAAGCAAGCCCTAAGAGCTTGGTATGAGCGTCTTTGGGATTTCCTCATTGAGAAGGGCTTCACTATTGGGAAGGTCGACACCACACTATTCACCAAGAAACTTGATGGGCACATCTTCATTTGTCAAGTATATGTTGATGATATTATCTTTGGATCATCAAATGAAGACTCATGCAAAGAATTTGGTGAATTGATGTCGAAGGAGTTCGAGATGTCCATGATTGGTGAGCTTACATTCTTTCTTGGTTTTCAAGTCAAGCAAATGAAAGAAGGCATCTTCATCTCTCAAGAGAAATACACAAAAGATCTTCTCAAGAGATTCAAGATGGATGAATGTAAGCCAATCAAAACACCAATGTCTACCAATGGACATCTCGACCTAGATGAGGGAGGTAACCTGGTTGATCAAACTCTCTACCGTTCTATGATTGGTAGCTTGTTATATTTAACCGCATCTAGGCCCGACATCATGTTTAGTGTGTGTATGTGTGCTAGATTTCAAGCTAGTCCTAGGGAAACATATTTAATTGCCGTAAAAAGAATCCTTAGGTATCTTAAGCACACACCAAGCATTGGCCTTTGGTATCCCAAAGGAGCTATATTTGAATTAGTTGGCTATTCCGATTCGGATTATGCCGGATGCAAAGTGGATAGAAAAAACACATCCGGAGGGTGCCATTTGCTTGGTAGATCACTTGTGTCTTGGTCCTCCAAGAAACAAAATAGTGTGGCTTTGTCCACTGCCGAAGCGGAATACATTGCCGCGGGTGCTTGTTGTGCACAAATTTTATACATGAAACAAACTTTGCTAGACTATGGTGTAGTTCTAGAAAAAGTACCTCTTTTGTGCGACAATGAAAGTGTAGTAAAACTTGTAAATAATCCGGTTCAATACTCTCGCACCAAGCACATAGATATCCGCCATCACTTTCTAAGAGATCATGTTGCTAAAAATGATATATCACTAGAAGGTGTAAGAACCGAAGATCAATTAGCGGATATCTTCACTAAACCGCTAGATGATGCTACATTTTGTAGATTGCGGAATGAGCTCAATGTACTTGACTTTAGCAACTTCACTAAAAATTGAGCTTGTGTTGTCCCTTGCATTCATTGTAATATACAACATGTTTAATTTTTGGCAATGCATATAGGGCTTGTCTAACATGGTTAAGATAACCGCCGAAAAGCGTGTGAAGAAGCTTAACCTTGGATCAAACTTGACAAGCAACTAGATTTACTTACAAAGTATTGCATATGCATGGATGTTGTTCTGTCGTTTTGTTCCATTTGCCCTCTTATTGCCTATTTTCTTAAAAAAGAATTATAGCCTAAGGCAAAATATTTTGAAAAAATATGAGGGTTTGAGAAAGGTCACTCACATTAGTCCCAATTGGTGTTTTATTTGGATCTTATTCAAGTTGGGACTTGATTGGGAACAGGCAGCGCGAAGGAACTTTGAAGATTTGCTAGAAAAAGACCACCGGACGCTGTTGTCCAGCGTCCAGTCAGTTCACAGGAGGTGAACTGCTGCTGTAGGAGTGACTGGACGCTGCGTTGGTGCGTCCGGTCAGGAAGGGATCCAGCGCCCGATCGTTTGAAGAAGAATCAGGCTGTACTGACCGGACCCTGCCTGCGTCCGGTCATGGACCACCGGACGCGTCCGGTCACGATTCTAGAGAAATTGGACCTCTCTGGAATCGACTGGACGCTGGGTGGTAGTGTCTGGTCGCTACCACCGGAGCGTCCGGTCAGTGGATCTCATGTGGCATCAGGACTCTTTTCCTGTTTCCTTCTCAGTCGCGTTGGGGGTCCTCATTTAACCACAGCCATCACATTTTTTCTTGACCTAACCCACAAGCTCGCCACAGCTACCTCTGTGCCCTAGCCACCGTGCCACCACCGCTCCACCATGCCGCCAACCTTTCTTGCCGCCGTTCATCTCCAGCCGCCCGCGCTCGTCACCATCCGCGACTGCCCGTGCTGTGCCCCTCGCGCCACCGCATCCGTAGGCCTCCCGCAACTGAGCCGCCGCAGTAGAGCCTCGCACGCCACCGCGCCTCTCCTCACGCGCTCAAGCCAACGCATGCCTCTCGTGATCCAGCGCCGCCAGAGCCGATCTGCCGTGCCCTAGCCCTAGCCTCCTCATTCGTTGGTAAGGCCAGACCTTTGCTCCCAATTTGATTTGCCTGTGACCTATATCAAATTGCAATGCACTGATTTCAAATCACATTCAGAGCTTCGTGAACCCTAACCCTAGCCGGTTCAGTGTTTCCCCGCACGACGTCTCTTCTTTTTCCGGATCGCTGATCATCAGGTAGCATGCTTGTCGCTTCAATTACGTACCCACTGCTTGCTTCCCAGGGTTTTCGCATCTATTAGATATATTGTATTTACTCGTATATCCATCTATTCTATCATGCAGCGAGTCGGTGCCGTTGAGGTTCTTGTGGTAGTTGTCAGTCAACTCGGAGCCAAGCTCGCGAGTACGGATCGAGGCCAAGCCTCGGGAGTGTCAGTTTGACAGTTTATCTTTGTCAGCGGCAGTTCATCCTCTTGTCAGGTCAGATGGCTCGCACGAAGAATGTTAGTGGTGGTCCAGGAGATGATGATCGGAGGCCCCTGCCTCGCCAGCCTGTAGGATCAAAAGGCAAGGCAACGAAGCAGGTGACATCCAAGAAGCGCAAGTACCCCAACGCAGAGATAGCGAGAGCAGTAGCAGTCACTGAGGCCGTAGAGCGTGCTGAGAGAGGAGGTACCTACAGTGGAGTCATCATAGCAGATCATCTGGCACTCGATGCTCAGGGTAGACTGAGGGAGATTGAGCGACTTCATGGTAGTCCACCTGGGACTGTCATGATGGCAGGATGTCGTCTGGCTATTGAAGAGCCTCAGCGTCAGGGGGAGTCTCAGTAGGAGCCACAGCAGCAGCCCCCACCAGTAGAGCCTCAGCAAGCTCAGGAGACTCAGGAGGGCCAGCAGGCCGAGGAGACCGAGCCAGCACCCCAGCTGCACCGCTCTGGTCGTACCAGTGCTACAGTTCCACCGAGGCCAGCTACACAGCATAGGGGTTCACGCCCACCACCCAGACCACAGGGTCCGCCTCCAGTGGTACACCTTGACTTGAGGGCCGCCATAGCCAGACAGGTTCGCCAGCTGAGGTTTGTTGAGTTTGACATGTGGTTCCCTTCGAGGAGGGATGAGAGAGCAGCAGAGGGTTTCTATACACCGCTCCAGGAGGATTTCTATAATGCTTATCTCAACAGCAGGGCAGTGTTTAGATCTTAGAGAGTCTATAGTATAGGGTCTATTATGGCAGCAGCCGGAGAGCATATCTGCCCCTACTTGTCATATTTGCCGGGGCTGACAGATCTGATTGGCCGGACAGGAGTATATGTACCATCTTGGGTTCGGCAGTTTTATGCTTCACTCTATGTTGATCCGCATCACAACTTCATACACTTTGCATTCAACGGCAGAGACTATAGGGTGATGAGTTTTAGGGCCCGAGAGATACTGAGGCTACAGGATCAGCCTGTCAGATTGCATGAGGTATGCTATGGACAGCAGAAGCCTCCCAGGTGCCCTCATGGAGGGTTGGTGCCCCCTACAGATCTTGTGCGCCATTGCTTCAAGGAGCCCTTTGGTGAGGGGTCGAGGAGGAACCCCAGTGACCTTACTCCCACAGCGCGAGTGCTAGAGGCCATTATCAGGAGGACACTACTTCCCAGGTTGGGATACAGGGAGGGTCTAACTCGCTTGTAGCTCTGGCTCCTTAATGCCCTGATGCAGCAGACCATGTTCGACATTTAGGACCTCCTTCTATCAGAGATGGAGGATACTATAGCTGAGGGCTTCAAGGGTCACAGGCAGCTTCCGTATGCACATTGGATCACTTTCCTGATGCTTCAGTCTATGCAGGTTAGGACCCTAGAGATGGTTGTCGAGTATGGAGGTGCCACCACAGAGTTTCTGGCTTATAACATGGCATAGAGGATCCGGCATAGCAAACCACAGGCACCCGCTCGGCCCAGTCGTCGTCCAGATGTTCCAGAGTCAGTAGCTCAGCAGGACGAGATCATCAGAGGCATAGCCGCTACTGAGGAGGAGCAACTTGAGGCACAGCAGGAGATGACCAAGTCCAATGATAGTTCGGATGATGACTATCAGCCGATTCCTCAGATGCCTCCATGCAGACACGATGCAGAGGCCGGCAGTTCCAGCTCAGCTCCACCTACACCGCAGACGGACCCTGCATTGATTGCCATTCTTGAGCGGATGCAGCAGGATCAGGCATGACAGACATAGGAGATGGCTACCAACTTCGCACAGTTTCAGGCTCGTCAGGATGAGTTCCAGCAGCAGCAGCAGCTCCTCCAGCAGCAGCAGCAGCAGATGCATTAGCAGTAGTTACTCATGCAGCAGCAGCTTATGGGATTTATGCAGCATATAGTGACAACACTTGGGGCCCCATAGCCACAGCCTTCGCCCCAGCTTGCTCAGCCTGCCACCACTTCGATGACTCCAGCTGTACAGCCCAGTGGGCTTCAGAGTCAGGGTCAGCCTCTAGCTCAGTTTGCTTCACCTACAGTTCAGGTGTCCCAGTGGTTGTCCTCACCAGTGGTAGCCCCGCAGTTCACTCCATATCACATGGGCTTCTCACTAGAGCAGTCACCCTCGCTATTCATGCCTGACACGTTAGTCTCCAGGAGTCTTGGAGCATCCTTCAGCGAGTTGACCGGCATGCCTACACCGCCTCATATGCATACTACCGGTCCTTCTACAGTAGCCCCAGTCGCTATGACTACTCAGAGGCTCCCCCCATCTGTCACCTCGTCAGATCCTACGACTGACATCCCAGCAGCATCACAGGCAGCACCTGCCCCAGCTCAAACCCAGATCGCTTCAAAGACATTGCCAGCCATAGAGGGTCAGTCAGTTCAGAGCTCAAGGTTAGATGATGATGGCACCCAGTTTCAGCTTGCTCCTCGTACCTCAGCGCCTGGCTTGTCCGCTGCAGCCCCGCCGACCGACCCTTAGGTTTTGGTGTTTGACGCCAAAGGGGGAGAGGGTTCGAGTATGTAGACTCAGGGGGAGCGACTTTTAGGGGGAGCTAGTTATCTAGTATTAGTATTAGCTTATTATATACATTTGGAGTTCTATCTGTGTGATACACTATTACTTTCATGCATTCGTGTGTTACTTTCATGCATATTATTATATCTATGTGATTGTGATATATGACATGTGTGCTCTCTACTTTACACTATGTATATGTCATATCACTTGTGTCATGCTCATTTGCCTTTGCTTCCATTTTTATACTCCGATGCAAATGAGCTTTGTTACTTGTACTCATGCTTAATTCATATCCTTTTGAGTACATTGTGTTGGCTTGGGTCATATAAGCTTGACTAACACTTTTGTTCTTATCGACAAAAGCTTATATGAACCAAGCCCGTCAAAAACCTCACTCTTTCACATACTCGAGGTGGTATTGTCATCAATCACCAAAAAGGGGGAGATTGAAAGCATCTAGGCCCCTAGTTGGGTTTCAGTGATTAATGATAATACAAGATTACTATAACTAACGTGTGTTTTGCAGATGCAATTAAGTTAGGTCACGGTAATGGAGATAAATTGGGAAATCAAAGTTGTCATGCCCCTACGATGGAAATCGTTTCGGTTTTCAAAGGATGGATGACAAGGTTAAGGATGACTAGTTCTAAGTGTCGATTGGAGTTGGAGAGATACTTAGAGTGGTTTAGGACTTTGTTTTTCCTTTGGCCGTACTATTAAGAGGGGTATGGATGGGTAGCTTGACCTAGGTGAGTCTAGTGAGTTAGGTGTGGTGCACACTTGTTAAAACTAGCTCTAGGTAGCTCCTATGAATGCCTAAGATCCTTTGGAGAAAACTTCATTCACATATGATCGAGAGTTGGAAGTGAATGGAGGGTCAAATGCTGACCGGACGCTGGCCCTGGTGCGACCGGATGCTGGCTGCAGGGTCCGGTCAGTTCATTTGATCAACAGACTGTGTTCGGTGCGACCGGACGCTGGAGAGGTCATGTGACCGGACGCTGAAAGGCAGCGTCCGGTCGACTCCAGTAAGGTTCCAGAGAAGGGAATCTACGACCGGACGCGTCCGGTCAGTACTGATCGGACCCTGAGGGTTCAGCGTCCAGTCGAGTCCAGTAAGGTTCCAGTAAGGGTTTAATGCGACCGGACGCGTCCGGTCAGTGGTGACTAGACCTTGCCAGTGTCCGGTCAACACATTTTCACTGGTTCGCGGGTTGAACTGACTGGAGCGTCCGGTCAATATGACCGGAGTATTCAGTCACCCCGCAGAAGCTCATAACGGTTCATTTTTTAGGCTGTCTTATAAATAGAAGCTCCACTCGTGTGTGGAGTTACTTTTGCTCATTCCAACAGCTGAGAAACACGTTTGTGAGTGCCAAGAAGAGCAAGGTCCTAGTGAGGTAATTGAGATTTGAGAATCCAAGAGAGTAGCCTCATTAGTGAATCAAGAGTAGTCAAGTGTGCATCCATCTTCTCATTAGGCTTCACGTGGTCAAGTGAGAGTTCGTGCTTGTTACTCTTGGTGATCGCCATCACCTAGACGGCTTGGTGGTGATTGGGAGCTTGGTGATCACCCGTCGGAGCTTGTGGGTGATCCAACTCAAGTTGTGAGCGGCTTTGGGTGATTCACCGCGACGGAGTGTTGAAGAATCAACCCGTAGAGAGCACTTGATCCTTGCGCGGATCAAGGGGGAGCTACACCCTTGCGCGGGTGCTCCAACGAGGACTAGTGGAGAGTGGCGACTCTCCGATACCTCGGCAAAACATCGCCACGTTCCTCTCTCTCTATTTACTTTGAGCATTTACCTTGAGCATTTACTTTGAGCAATTCAATACTTGTCTTTACATTCATAGAATTGCCATGCTAGAGTAAGTTTGGAACATAGGTTGCAAGTCTGTTGTGCGTTAGATTAATAGAAACACTTTTCTAGGCACAAGGGGTTAATTGGGCTAACCATAGGATTTGATTATTGCAAGAAAATTTAGAATTAGCCCAATTCACCCCCCCTCTTGGGCATCTTGATCCTTTCAGAGTGATTTACCATTCATTACTTTACCTATAGTCCAGAAATATAAAAATAAGATAGAACTGAAATTCCAAACACAAGTTTGAGCCTTGCTGATCTGCTTAGTTCTTTGCTTGTTGAGTTTGTGGTTTACATCGTGGTGTCAAGTGCTGGTTCTTAGGTTCTAATCCTTTAGAGTTTCGAGTTCTTGTCACGTTTCAGTCACCACACAATCCGCTGTTGCCTTTCCCCCCACTTCAGCTGCTGCAATCTCCACCAATACCACCACCACCACCAAAAGCACCGTTGCTCTCTCGACCTTTTTGATGAAACCCACACCACCATCACCTTCAGCCACGCCTACACAAACACTACCTTATGCACCTGTCCTTTTGGTGCAAATCTGAGTACACTCAGTTTTGAAAATAAGAGAGTTCAAATTGCATATTTGTACTACTTGTTGCAATCCTTATCCCTAGTAAAAGAAAGTCTATGCTACTTGCTGCATTCTTGTTATAATCATATTGCAAAAGTTCAGTTTGTGCTACTTGTCGAAAAGAAAAAGAAAACACAATAGAAAATAGAAAAGAAAAAGAAAGGAAAAGGAGGAAAAAAGAAACAAAAAAAGAAGGGTTAAGTTGATGCTATTTACTCTCATCATATCCATTGTTTGCTACTGTCCGGTGACAACATTTGTGTCTAGGCTCGCGTCTCTAGCACGGGTTAGCCTAGGACCAGCATGGTATTATCTTTGAACACTTATTCAACTTGCATTGACTAACGTGGTTCCAGCTGTACCTTGATTTTTTAAGCCACCTACAGCTCCACAAATTATCTACAATGTCACAGGGTTCTACTTGCTACTACTTGTGTTGTTCTTGCCATCGCCAACACCATCTGCATAGCAAGGTAAGGACATGTAAGAACTCGGTTGCACATGCTGAGAGAATGAAAATTGTTGCCACCTAATTCAGTTAGTTGGTAGGACATATTTTCTTGTGATTCCCTTGCTGCATACTAACCATGGCAGGAGAAGGTGAAAGGACCCCTCCACAATCACCTCGATCGAAAGCCTTGCTGCAACACTTTGAACACAAAGTGAGGCTCCATGCTGAACACCTTGATGAGGACGTTTGTGTCACAAATGAGCGCCTTGGTCAACTAGAGACGGCTCAGATTGAGACCAACACCAAGTTGGCTTCCTTGGAAGGCACTCTTGGTTCTCTTAATACATCTCTTGTAGGTGTCTTGGAGCGATTGGAGAGGATGGAACAGAATCGATGTGATGGTTTCGAACGACGCAAACACAACAACAACAACAGGGGCAGCGCTGCTGGTCATGATGAAGAAGAATATGCAGCGGACACTGAGCTTGATGACGAGGTGAATGGTCATCGACGCATCAAACAACATCGCCGCCGCCATGAGATAGGTCCTCGCCCACCACGGCAAGAGGTACATGCCGATGACTCATTTGGCAAGATTAAATTTACCATACCTGCTTTTGATGGCAGGTATAATCCTGATATGTACCTTAGTTGGGAATTAGCTGTTGATCAGAAATTTACTTGCCATGATTTCCTTGAGGACAAACGTGTTAGGGCTGCAACTAGTGAGTTTACTGACTTTGCCTCTATTTGGTGGTATGAATACCATCGTAAGAACCCAAATAACACACCAACTTGGGATGCTTTGAAACAGGTCATGCGGGCTAGATTTGTTCCTTCTTATTATGCCCGTGATCTTTTACATAAGTTGCAACAATTGAGGCAAGGATCCAAATCTATAGAAGAGTACTATCAAGAGCTACAAATGGGTATGCTTCGTTGTGGGCTAGAGGAAAATGAGGATGGTGCCATAGCTAGATTTATGGGTGGGCTAAACCAAGAGATTCAGGACATTCTAGCTTACAAGGAATATAATTCTATCAATCGTTTATTTCACCTTGCTTGTAAAGCTGAATGAGAAGTGCAGGGACGACAAGCTAGCATGAGGGCTAACATTCCTATAGGTCATTCTAGCCCGTGGACACCCTCCAATGCTGCTGCACTGTCAACACGTGCACCCCCACAATCTTCCTCGACCATCAAGCCACGCTCATCTACAACAAATTCTGTACCATGCCCAAGTGAACCAACTAGAGGAGCAATGGCTACATCTGCCAAGAGTTCATCCTCGGTGGTATCCACGGGAAGAACAAGGGATATTCAGTGCCTACGCTACAAAGGATATGGCCACGTACGCAAGGACTGCCCAAGCACACGTGTGATGGTTGTGCGAGTTGATGGTGGGTACTCCTCTGCTAGTGATTTTGATGAAGAAACATATGCTTTGCTTGCTGCTAACAATGTAGAGGAAGGAGATGATGCTGCTAACAATGTAGAGGAAGGAGATGATTTCCAACAAGACGAAGCACACATTGGGGCTAAAGCTGCTGAGCACTATGAGAGCCTCGTGGTGCAGTGGGTGCTAAGTGCCCAAATGGAGAGGGCTGAACAAAATCAGCGCCACACTTTGTTTCAAACCAAGTGTGTGATCAAGGAACGCTCTTGCCGTGTGATCATAGATGGAGGAAGCTGCAACAACTTGGCAAGTGCTAAAATGGTGGAGAAGCTTTCGTTGAGCACAAAACCACACCCGCAACCTTACTACATTCAGTGGCTTAACAGCAGCGGCAAGGTGAAGGTAACACAATTGGTAAGGGTAGAGTTTGCCATTGGTTCTTATCATGATTCCATTGACTGCGATGTTGTGCCTATGCAAGCATGCTCTATGTTGTTAGGTAGACCCTGGCAGTTTGATAAAGATTTCTTGCACTTTGGTAAAACAAATCAATACTCTTTTGTGCATAATGACAAGAAGATTGTGTTGCACCCCATGTCCCCTGAGGCTATTCTAAGAGATGAACTTGCTAGAGCTAGCAAACTTAAGAATCAGGCTATTGCTAGTGAAAATCAGATTGTCGCTAATGAACTTGAGAAACATAAGAAGAAGTCTAGCAAATCTGTTCATCATAATAAAAATGAGATCAAGCTAAAAGGCTCTTGTTACTTTGCCACCAAATCTAATTTGGATGAGATTGATACTTGCACTACTATATGCTATGCTTTGGTTTGCAAAGAAACTTTGTTTTCACTTGAGGATACTCCTATTTCTTTGCCTCCTGCTGTCACTAACCTTTTGCAGGAGTACGCCGATGTTTTCCCAAAGGAGGTACCACCAGGACTGCCACCAATTCAGGGAATTGAGCACCAGATTGACTTCATTCCTGGGGCCTCCTTGCCAAATCGTGCTCCTTATAGGACCAACCCGGAGGAAACTAAAGAGATACAGCACCAAGTGCAAGAATTGCTTAACAAAGGTTATGTGCATGAGTCTCTTAGCCCTTGCGCTGTTCCCGTACTTTTAGTTCCTAAGAAAGATGGATCCTGGCGCATGTGTGTGGATTGTAGAGCGATTAATAATATCATAATTAGATATCATCATCCAATTCCTAGACTAGATGATATGCTTGATGAATTGAGCGGCTCAATTGTGTTCTCTAAAATTGATTTGCATAGTGGTTACCACCAGATTCGCATGAAGTTAGGAGATGAATGAAAAACAACATTTAAAACCAAGTTCGGTCTATATGAGTGGTTAGTCATGCCTTTTGGCCTCACTAATGCACCCAGCACTTTCATGAGATTAATGAATGAAGTTTTACGTGCTTTCATTGGCAGATTTGTGGTGATATACTTTGATGACATTCTGATATATAGCAAAACTTTGGAGGAACATCTTGATCATTTATGTGCTGTTTTTGATGCTTTACGTAATGCTCAATTATTTGGTAATCTTGAGAAGTGCACATTTTGCACAAATCGAGTCTCTTTCCTTGGCTATGTTGTGACCCCGTAGGGTATTGAAGTTGATCAAGCCAAGGTTGAGGCAATTCATAGCTGGCCAGTTCCCACTACGATCACACAAATAAAAAGTTTTCTAGGACTTGCTGGGTTCTATCGCCGCTTTGTGAGGGACTTTAGCACCATTGCAGCCCCGCTACATGAGCTCACCAAGAAGGGTGTGGCATTCACTTGGGCTGCAGCACACAGGAATGCATTCGACACTCTAAAAGATAAGTTAACACACGCACCTTTACTCCAACTTCCTGATTTCAACAAAACCTTTGAGCTTGAATGTGATGCTAGTGGAATTGGGTTGGGTGGTGTGCTGTTACAAGAGGGAAAACCTGTGGCGTATTTTAGTGAAAAGTTGAGTGGCCCTAGTTTGAACTATTCTACTTATGATAAGGAATTGCTTGCTCTAGTTTAGACTTTGGAAACATGGCAGCATTATTTATGGCCCAAAGAGTTTGTCATATATTCTGATAATGAATCTTTGAAACACATCCGTAGTCAAGCAAAACTGAACCGTAGACATGCCAAGTGGGTTGAATTCATCGAGTCCTTTCCTTATGTCGTCAAACACAAAAAGGGAAAGGAAAATATAATTGCTGATGCTTTGTCTAGACGTTACACCATGCTTTCACAACTTGACTTTAAAATCTTTGGTTTGGAAACTATTAAGGAACAATATGCACATGACAATGATTTCAAAGATGTATTGCTGAATTGCCAAGAGGGGAAAACATGGAATAGATTCGTCCTCAACGACGGGTTTGTCTTTAGAGCTAACAAGCTATGCATTCTAGCTAGCTCTGTGCGTTTGTTATTGTTGCAGAAAGCGCATGGAGGAGGACTCATGGGACATTTTGGTGTGAAAAGACAGAGGACATCCTTGCTGGTCATTTCTTTTGGCCCAAGATGAGGAGAGATGTGGAGAGGTTCGTTGCTCGCTGCACAACATGCTAGAAAGCTAAGTCACGCCTTAATCCTCATGGTTTATACATGCCTCTTTCTATTTCAAGTGCACCGTGGGAAGATATTTCAATGGACTTTGTTTTAGGACTGCCTAGAACAAAGAAGGGGAGGGATATTGTGTTTGTTGTTGTGGACAGATTTTCTAAGATGGCACATTTCATACCATGTCATAAGAGCGATGATGCTACACATGTTGCTGATTTGTTCTTTTGTGAGATTATTCGATTGCACGGTGTGCCTAACACCATTGTTTCTGATCGGGATGCAAAATTTCTTAGTCATTTTTGGAGAACTTTGTGGGCTAAGCTAGGGACTAAGCTTTTATTTTCTACTACTTGTCATCCCCAAACTGATGGATAAACTGAGGTTGTCAATAGAACCTTATCTACATTGCTTAGGGCTGTTTTGAAAAAGAACATTAAAATGTGGGAAGAGTGCTTGCCTCATGTTGAGTTTGCTTATAATCGTTCACAACGTTCTACCACTAAGAAAAGCCCTTTTGAGATTGTTTATGGGTTTGTGCCACGTGCTCCTATTGATTTGTTACCTCTTCTGACCTCGGAGCGAGTGAACTTTGATGCTAAACAACGTGCCAAACTGATCTTAAAATTGCATGAAACCACTAAAGAGAAAATAGAGTGCATGAATGCAAAGTATAAACTAGCTGGTAGCAAAGGGAAGAAACATGTCATTTTTGAACCAGGTGATCTAGTTTGGCTCCATTTGAGAAAAGATAGGTTCCCTGATTTGCGAAAGTCTAAGTTGCTGCCTAGAGCCGATGGTCCTTTTAAAGTGTTAGAAAGGATTAATGATAATGCATACAAACTTGAGCTACCTGCAGCTTTTGGGGTTAGCCCCACATTTAACATTGCAGATTTGAAGCCATATTTGGGAGAAGAGGATGAACTAGAGTCGAGGACGACTCAATTGCAAGAAGGGGAGGATGATGAGGACATCCCTTCCATTGATACAACCACACCTGCTGTAGAACAAGGTCCGATGACAAGAGCTCGAGCACGACAACTTAATTATCAGGTAAAGTCGTTCCTCGCTGTTCATACAAACTCGTCTCAGAATTGGATGCTACTAAATCATGGTGATGATTGTCTTATTCTTAGGAATGTTGGTCAAGACCCCATTGCCTCATGTTTAGACCCCACGATGAGGATGGAGCAGCCAAACAAGTGGGAATCATCATTAATGGGACGCTCAGCTCATCTCGAGGCAGCAGGAAACACTCCATCAAAAGTACCATAACTCCTAGATACGAGATCCAATGAAGCTAGTTTTTGATTTGTTGGAAAGAGCGCGTCGTCCTCTTTCAGATGGTCCAACCCCACTATCAGAATCTACCGAAGCTGTGCGCAGCAAGCAAAAGGACGCACAGACCTACAGCTTGGGCCTAGGCCTTGTACTGACTAAAGCCCATTGAGGGACGTCCAGATTAGGGTTTCCCACTCCCCCTTGTGCTCTCCTCCTTATAAATAGAACCAGCAGCCATCAAAATGAGGATGTGTTTTGTTTAGATGCAAGATAGCTGCTGCTGCTTCCTTGTAAACGCGTGTGTCGGCTAGACCACTCAATTTGCTTGTTTCAAGACCCCAACTTGTGATTCAGATTCAGCCTTTGGCTTAAATCCGTGAGTTATTTGCTTGTTCGTCTTGTTCTTGCTTGTTCTCGGTTGCTTGCAGGTTCATGGTGTTCTTGGCACGGCAAGAACATCACAATCGGAGCCGGTGTACCTGTTGCTAAGGCGCAACAACCTTGTGGTCGTTGTAGTCGGACAGCCAACGTCGAATCCACCCCAAATCAAGTTTATCCACACTCACCAAAAGATCAGGAACAACCCCTTGTCCCATCAATTACAAAACTAATTGCACAGTTTTATGACAAATTTGCGAGATGAATCTTTTAAGCCTAATTAGTCCACGATTTGACAACTTAGTGCTACAGTAAATATGTGCTAATAACGGATTAATTAGGCTTAATAAATTCGTCTCGTGGAGTATTGATGGATTCTGTAATTTGTTTTTTATTAGTATCAAACACCCCATGCGACACCCTCATATGACACCTCCTAAATTTTAGTCACCGGATCCACCATAACATCAGAGTGAAAGCTTGAGACTCTAACAGAGGAGAATGATATGCCGTAGTGTATTAGCATCATCTTCTTAATCTGTTGCTTGATCTTGTGAGCTATTCTAAGTCTTGCAATACATGCCAAAAGTTTGATTCACAGCAACTAACAGGATTCATGATCAGTGAACCACAGGTGGTGGAACCTTGACTCCCCGTTTAACGAAAATTATACAGGCAGAGATGAAGTCATGACAGATCAGCACTTGGGCAAAATTTACGTCGTTGGGGATCGAAGAGGATTAAGGGCGTGTTTAGTTTTCAAAAAAATTTGCCTCCTACAGTAAAAGAGCATGTTTGACACATGCATGGAGTACTAAATGTAGACGAAAAAAAACTAATTGCACAGTTCTCAGCAAAATCGCGAGACGAATCTTTTAAGCCTAATTAGTCCATGAAAAACCTTAAGTGCTACAGTAACCCCACATGTGCTAATGACCGATTAATTAGTATCATTAGATTCGTCTCGCAGTTTCCTGATGGGTTCTGTAATTTGTTTTTTTATTAGTATCCAAAAACCCCTCCCAACATTCTTCCAACACATCCGATGTAACACCTTAAAATTTTCAACTCCCCAACTAAATATACCCTAAGTGCTGACCTGCCTGTGCTTGGGCGTTGTTGGAAATTAATCTAGGTACCTAGATATGAAAAATGCAAATTGAATTTTACTACACTCTAGACCATCCGGTTAAAGTCGGCGAAGAGCTAGATAGTGTAACTGGCTAGTGATGTCGGCATGGATGATCGGTTGGGGACTTGAATGCTCTGGTGCAACCGAGAACGAAAAGATGAGAAACCGGTGCAGATCGTGGCAAAGGAAGTGCATGCCTGCAGCGTTAGGGGCATGTTTGGTTCCTTTGACTAAATTTTAGTCCCTGTCTTATTGAATATTTAGACATGGAGTATTAAATATAGACTAAAAAATAACTAATTACATAAATTGCGACTAATTTGCGAGATGAATTTTTTTAAGCCTAATTAGTCCATGATTTGACAATGTGGTACTACAGTAAATATGTGCTAATGATGGGTTAATTAGGCTTAATAAATTCGTCTCGTAAATTAGTCTCCATCTGTGTAATTAGTTTTATAATTAACTCATGTTTAGTCATCCTAATTAGCATCCGAACATCCAATATGACATGGACTAAAATTTAGTCCGTGGAACCAAACACCCCCTATGTCGGTAAGAAGAATGTAGAGGCAAATGTGTTTTTGACTACAGCATCTTGAGAGATTAGCTAAATCACATGTAAATATAGCTAGTATTAGAGGAATTTTTTTTCCAACATAAGGTTAATGACTCTCTAGTCTCCACGAGTCTTTCTAAATCTCACTCTCTAAATAATCATTTACAGAGCCATTTACATAAAAATCGCTTTCTATATCTTTTCACTCTCCAACAGTTTTTCTATATCACATGCGCACTCTAGAGAGCCATTCTCGTCTTCTATCTTTGGCTAGCGAAAAATCCGGAATACAAGATGGCTATATTTGCACCCTATTCGCTTGATCGTTTCTTTGGCTTATAAGCCGACTGATGTTGTTTTATTGTGAGAGAGAAAACACTGTATCATAGATGATACAATCAAGCAAATAGGGTGTTGGATGATTGTTAGAGGATAATTTTTCACCAAAATCTATATTCCTAACATTTAGGAAGGATATGGAGAGTCTGTCGGAGACTTGCTAGCGCCCGGACGTCCGATCCGGAGCGCTATCGTCGGAAGGTGCCGCGCGCACAAGAGAAATGGAGCCCGCGCTGCCTATTTTTCGCGTGTCCTACCACGTAGGCCCCCACACCTGCGCTCGATTTCTCACACGCCCGTCTATGCTCGCTTGGCGGCGCCCCAACAACAAGCCCGTGTCGCCTAGACATCACCCAGCAGCTGTAGCAGGTGGATATGGTCGGTGGGTTCCATTACAACATGTGCAACACTACATCTACTTTTCCAACACTCAGATGGGACACTAGTAACATACATCCGAAAACAGCTGAAACACTTGGAGCATATGCTTGAAACACTTGCAAAACACCTGTAAACACTTGAAGGCCATGGCAAACATATGCAATATCCAGATGAAACACTTGCAACATACATATGAAACACCTAAAACACTTGAAACATGCACTTACAACATGTATACATATGCAACATCCAGATGAAACACTTGCACCATTTGGTACATACACTTGAAACATACATGTATAGACACCGCAACATGTGCAACATCCGGATCGACTTTTGTAACATCTCAATCTATTTTTGCAATATCGATATAAAACACTTGCAACATACCTCTGAAACACTTGAAACATACGCTTGAAACATGCTCTTTTAGTGGGATCATCTCCTTGCTACTTTGGCGAATGGACTCGTTAGCGCACGGAGGTCATTGGTGTGATCACGAGCGGCGCGAAGCTCACCGGTAACACATAGTTGGGGAACGACGCACAGAGGGCGGGGGTTGGGTGGTGTGGCACGAGCGGTGGTGGCGCAGAGGGCAGGTGGGTGGCGTGTGGAGGTCATCGGTGTGCTCGCCGGTAGCGCGGAGCTAGGCGACGACGCATAGAGGGCGGGGTGGGCGCGCGGTGACGCAGAGGACGGGTGGGTGCGGCAGCGACGACGCAGAGGGTGGGTGGAGCATCCAGACGATCGGACGCCCTGACCTAAGCATTATTTCTACTTCTGCAATGCAACTCGTGCCATCATCTCTCGTTCCATCAACACAACACCTCGTTAAGTTGCTATAGCTATAGCCCAAGTCTCCGGTTTTCCCTTTCATGACCTGTGTTGAATCCCACTTTTAAAAGGTATATATAATAAATATTTTCTCTTGTATATTTAAATTTGAAGGGAATTCTTTTCCTTTACATATCATTGTGTATGCATATGTGGAAAACTCGATGTTATTTTGGTATCTTTATTAAAATAAGTTGTCTATAACAAAATGAAAATGATATATAAAAAGGGGTAGTATAAAGAAAAAGTTTATCAACAGGGGCTACACCAGGTGGGTGCACTCGCACGCTCCCACCAGATACTAAGCCAACTGACTCAATCACAATTGGCCTGAGGCAAAAGGTTGGACACTCCAGCACTTGGCTTGGCCATCTCGCCCGACTGACCTTCGGTCGGATAAGGCGGACAGATCATCCGAGTCGCCATGAAGCAAATTTCCTTGAGCGAAGAGATAAACATCCTCTAATGAAGAGTTATTTAATGTGCTTAGAAAGAAAATTATTGTGATGATTTGGGAGTCTTGTTGACTTGATATTAATGTGAGACCAAACTCATTTGAAAGCTGATCAAATAAGATTTCCATCAAGTACTCATGGGCCTCTATCACACTCCAGATAGAAGAGTTACACCATTTCCGATGAAGCATTGTTGAGTTGTTGACGAACCTAAAATTGGGTTGGAATGAACTTGCATGCCAATAAATTTTTATTTATATCGTTATGCAAATATAGAAACAAACTCATCCTGTTTTTAATTTTTATAGTGGTATCGTATCCAAAGGTTACACGTTCTATCATTTTGTGCCATGTCACTAATGGCTCATTAGTGACGTGATTCAAGATATCACCTCTTTTGCTCTGTTCACTATTCTGCATTTTTCGTGTAACGCCTCCAACTCCATCTAGACATGCGCTAGGACTCACCCATGTGGACATATATATGGGCCTGCGATGTGATATGTGTGCATGTCGAAAGGAATTTATCTGGGTTCTTTGTGGACCAGTAAGGGGGTGTTTGGTTGCCCCTCCTAAATTTTAGTTGTTGTCCCATCGAATATTTATGCACATACATGAAGTATTAAATATAGATTAATTACGAAACCAATTACATAGCCTGTGACTAATTTACGAGACGAATCTTTTAAGTCTAATTAGTCCATAATTTGACAATATTTTGCTACAATAAACATGTGCTAATGACGGATTAATTAGGCTTAAAAATTCATCTCGTGGAGTACTGACGTATTATGTAATTTGTTTTTTTATTAGTATCCGAATACCCCATACAATATCCTCTCGACATACCTTCTAAATTTTAGTCACCGGATCCAAACACCCTCTAAGCTTTTAGCTTTGGAGGCTTCATCCCTTACAACCTCTAACTCCTTGTTTGTCATATTATGACATGATGGCTCGAATAGGATAATACATTATGATCAAAGGAATCCTTGTTTGTCATATTATGACATGATGGCTCGAATAGGATAATACATTATGATCAAAGGAAAAGTATAGAATTTGATCTAGCCATCTAGGAGACAGAGAGACTCCAAGAAAAGAAAAACTTTCTACGAATTTGGGGTCAACATAATTCCTGTGGGTTGGATTCAACACAAAAATCTATACCATTCCAAGATACTTATCCTCTGTTCCGGAGGAAGTGAAATAGTAGAATAAAATAGAGCCATTTTGGCGTATTTTTTAACAAGAAGATTCAGATCCTACAGAACTATTCCGGATAAGGCCTGGTTTAGTTCTAAAAAATTTTCACCCTAAACTATCATATCGAATCTTACGGCACATGCATGGAGTATTAAATATAAACGAAAATAAAAATTAATTGCACAGTTTAGTTGGAAATCGTGAGATGAATGTTTTAAGACTAATTAGTCCATGATTAGCCATAAGTGCTACAGTAACTAACATGCGCTAATGATGGATTAATTAGGCTTAATAAATTCGTCTCGTAGTTTCCAGGCGAGCTATGTAATTAGTTTTTTTATTAGTATCCGAAAATCTCTTTCGACATCCCGAAACATTCAACGTAATATCCAAAAATTTTCATTTCGCCAACTAAACACACCCTAACTCTCTCTCTCTTTGGCCTTGTTTAGTTCGCGAAATTTGGATTTTGGGACTACTGTAGCACCTTCGTTTTTATTTGGCAAATAGTGTCCAAACATTGACTAATTAGGTTTAAAACGTTCGTCTCGTAATTTCCCACTAAACTGTGCAATTAGTTTTTCTTTTCGTCTACATTTAATGCTCCATGCATGGGCCGCAAACATTCGATGTGACAGGTACTGTAGCAACTTTTTGGATTTTGGGGTGGAACTAAACAAGGGCTTTGTTTTGTTTTGGTATCGATCATCTGACCCGGCCTGTCAGCCTCTGTGCCACTGCCGCGTTAAACACCAGCAGCACCAGCACATTATTCCTGTCAAGGCATGGCGGGATCATTCCAATCGATCGATCCATGGGCCCAAAAGGGTTAAAGGCGTCATAATTGAAATGCGGCACCCCACACCAATGACACCGTCCTGCTCCTTCGTGCCACAGCAAAGCTACTACTACTCCATTCCTCTACATGGACAGCTACCAGCACCAGCTACACAGCCTATGCACTTTGGAATGCAATGATTCAGTGCACCCTCAAAACATGCCCCCGAACTCGTTCACGCCGGCACCTATTCTTTTGACCGACACTTGTTTGCTTTGCCGCTTGGAGAGACTAAGGAGGTGTTATAAGGGTGTCGTATAAGGTGTGTTCAGATACTAATAAAAAACTAAATTACAGAATTCGTCAGTAATTCACGAGATGAATTTATTAAGTTTAATTAATCCGTTATTAGTATATGCTACTGTAGCATTACGTTCTCAAAATCATGAGCTAATTAGGCTTAAAAAATCTGTCTCGCAAAACGGTCTCAATTTATGTATTTAGTTTCGTAATTAGTCTATATTTAATACTCTATATATGTGTCCAAACATCTGATGGGACAGCGACTAAAATTTAGGAGGACCCTAAGGAGGCTTTTCTTGGCATGGAAAACATGGTACACTACTATGGTTTGATTTCTACAGTTCTTGCAGAAGATCAGGATAAACATTTCTGATTTTTTAGTACTAACTGCACGATTTTTCACCCTTCCAAAAAAACTGTACAAGATTTTTTTCCCCAAAACAGTATTTCTCATCGGTCATCAGAATCGTTTATGCAATTCTGAATTGACCGAACTATCCAAAGCAATTGCATAAGGTTAGATGGATCTAGCGAACTAGCCCAATAACTGCACAAAATGGCGTCGCCAACTAACCAAAGCGTTTGCAAAGATTAGTATAATTATAAACAGAATTTAAAGAATCCACCCGGAGATGGGACCGAAGAATCTGACAGGAAAATGAATAAACCACACACTGACACTGTTCCAAGGTAAAGCGTCATCATGGCAAAGCTGTAGTACTGTTCTAAGAGTAGTACTAGTTTAAGCTCATCGGTAGCGTCCTTAATGATGGTAATCAGCCACACAAATAATCTAATCCCCTGGAGCGGTGATCATTGCTGTTCGTCCATGCCTGACAGTCCCCATCAATAAACAAATACTACCATGCGAATAGAATAAACAAATGCTACCAAGAAATGCTTTTTACTCCACTAGGATTTCATTCAGTTTCAGGAGCATGTGCCTGGAGTGGATGGCAATCCAAATTTGTCTGGACTGACACCAAAACTTGTTAACAGCATGCACACTCGAGTATGAGAACCAAACCAAATGGATTTCTACCTGCAGGAAATCAGACCGAAACATATGCATGTCTTGATTTGGTCCATTTGTCTTCAGCATTAGCAATGCAAGCTCTTGTGTATCATGAGGCGCCGTTTCATAACACCAGTTCAGTTCATCTAATTGAATTACTCCTAGGCAGCATACATTTTGCTAGTAGAATCTGTAACTAATTCTCACATTGTTAAGTGAAACAATGTAAAACCAACAAGAGGTGAGGTTGCTGGCCGAAACAAATCCAATAGAAACTAGTATAGTCATATGGGCATATTGCCATCACTATAAGGTTTTACCTCTAATGCCACGCCACATGATTGCAATACCAACCTTTTTAAAAAATAGTTGCAATATGTGCCTATAATGCAGCGGACTAAATTTATTGCAATATGTATGGTTTGTTGTTGCAACAGGCTTGTGCTACTGCAACCATTTAAGAATTGTGTTGCAATTAGTTGGCATTATTGCAATGGCATTTTTGAGTTGCAGCAGTATTGATTTTCGTTGCAATTACTTGGTGTTATTGCAAATATATTGGATTTGGTTGCTTTTGCTTGTAACTATTGCCACGGTTATTATGGGTTGCAATAATGTTCCATGGTGTTGCAATTGCTAGGGTGGTTATTGCAACAAGATTTCCGAATGGATGCAATAGCATGTTCCTATTGCCACAGTTTTCTGGGGTTGTAATAATTTTTTTGTGGGATTGCAATTGTTAAGTACTTATTGCAACTACAATCCTAAATGGTCGCAATATCATATTAATATTGCCACGATTTTTTTGTGTTGCTATAGGCTACCGCTGATGCAACGGCCTAAAAGTGTTGCAATATACAAAATTGGTTGCAATATACAAAATGCTCCACGCATTAGACTACCCCTAATGCAACGGCCTAAAAGTGTTACAATATATCAAAAATGGTTGCAATAGACAAAATGCTCCATGCATTTCTAAATAATGTATTCTATTGACAAAAAAAATGTTCCACAAAGGATTTGATCCCAGGAACTAAAGTACAAGCAAACACTCATCTACCACTGGGCTACTGAGGTGTGTTCGACAAGATTTCCGAATGGATGCAATAGCATGTTCCTATTGCCATGTTTTTTTTGGGTTGTAATCATCTTCGGTGGCGTTGCAATTGTTAGGTACTTTTGCAACTCTAAATAGACGCAATATCATGTTACTGTTGCCATGGTTTTTGTGTTGCTATAGATAATATATTTGGTGAGCCTTTCAGTGACAGCAGCATTACGTGAGCATCGTTTGTTCGCTCGATCGTAGTTCAGGCTACATTGATCTCGCAAGAAACGCCACACCCTAGACGATCATGTGAAACGCCGTCGCTCATTGTCATCTGGAGGGTGAGCACGCAGCCATCAGCCTTTGCCTAGCGCCCCAGGTGTCATCGTGGGAGGCTAGGCTGGCAACCATCATCAGGAGAGGCCAACGCCCATCATCAGGAAGCTTCGGCGAAAGTCATCAACGCCATGTACATGCCATATAATTCATCAAAGCAATCCATAGTAGTATAGTCACAAAATATCAGAACTGTGTTGCTTGCTCATGATTGCATATCTCCTAGTACATCAGATCAATTTTTTTGTTGGCATCACAAAATACTTCTAACAAAAAACCATATCAGGTGTTCCAATCTAAACTCATCTTTTAAACTACTAGGTGAGGTCCAAAAAACTAGCTTCAAATTGTGGCACAAAAGTCCCAACTAGGAGACGAGCTTCCTCTACCACTTCGGCTTCCATTGTCGTATCTGCCAAACACACCTTGGGCGATCCTCTAAAGTATTGCTAAAAGCCAAGTCGAAGGTATTATCCTACATTACCACTACAAGATGAAACTCCCTTTTGCAACCCATATATGTGTTGCTAAAATCCTATATCAACGTTGCAAGGGTCCAAATATGGTCACTTTCCATTCTACACCGTCTTGAAAATAGAAAAGCTCCAATCATGTCTAAAGTAGTACTAGAAACCCATGTTTCAAAATCTTCAGATAGAACTCTTATTAAAGGATCTTGGCAATCTTTGTTCATTTCATTACTCATCCTTCATAGAAACAACACCACAATTTTGTAAGTGTGGCATTCATATATATCACTCCTGATCTCCTAAAGTGTCAAGATATCTGAACATCTATGTGGCTGGCTGATTTGTGAATCCTACAAGTTACAGAATTTTCTAGAAAAATCATAAGTTGCAGAATTGGTAGAGTAGGTTGTAAGCAGTTAAATTATTGTCGATAGGAGATAGTTCAAGCAAGCAGTAGATCCATAATAGTGTCCATGGTCCTCTTCTTAATGAATAACTATCATTCTGCAAGTAAAGGTCTAATTTTCACTTGTACTAAAACAATGGAGGCAAAAAACGAATACCTGATAAAAAAATTAGACTTCTCAAAGATGTAACAGAGCAAATGACATCTCTTTCAGGTGGCTGGAAGTAATGGTAAGGGAAATAATATATTAAATCACATAGCTATGACCTCACCCCACCAAGGAGAGACAATAAATATGCTGCTCCTTTTTTGTGAAAATTACTATAACAAGTTAACATTGAAATAAATTACAGTAGAAAAGAAAACCTGGTACCTTGCAAAAAAAACAAGAAAGGAATACTAGAGAATACAGAACTGTTAAGTAAGGTTAATATTCTCCACAGCCTTGGTGGTTTGTCATCTTCCAAATTTAAGAGACCAACAAAAAGAACATAAAATTCTATCAGATAGCAGGACATAAATGTGTCATTCAAACACAACAATACAAAGCCGATTGATATCCATACAAAAATTATGCAGTTGGACTCCTTAAAAAAATTGTGCAGTTGGTGAGCAATAACAGAAGGGAACATTGTGGCATTTAACATTATCACATCAACAGCAGAAAGTCAGGTTAACATGCATAAACTTAGTTATCCTATAAACCAAATTAACATTACAAATAGAGAATACGTGAAGGCACGTATGAGCAGTGACAGAACTTATCAACATATACATAATTACAGCTCCCTAACAGACCTAACATAAAAGTTGCATAAGATTAAACGTTAATGCATCATCTTGAAACCATATTGAATGGAATCATATAATGGGCTTGTGTTTATGAATTCTAAGCACCAATTAAACAGGAAAATGCATAAACTAAAAAGCATACATACACGATGTCGGTGCAGAAAGTGACAAACAAGTAAATATTTGTAGTTTTGCCGTACGTTGTGATCGGAGGTGGTCTAGTACTCAATGACATAGGGTTTATACTGGTTCAGGCAACGTGCTCTACGTCTAGTTTGAGTCGGTCAGTGACTTTATTCCTGAGCCCAGGTGCTCGAAGTGTGCAGTGGGGTTACAAACGAGAAGGAAAAAGATGGGGTGCATGAGAGGTCCGGTCGGCTCCAGTCAGAAGGGCCAAGAGCGACAAGAGCTCCTCTATGAGCTAAATGTTCAAGTGTGTGCTTGAGGTCTGAACCTGGCGGTTCTGTGGTTATGAGCTAGTGAACTTGATCAATCTGGATTAACTTGTATGAACTTGAATCAACTGAGTCTCTTGGGAGAGAGCGCATCCCCTTTTATAGATGAAGGGGATGGTCTTACAAGTGAGAGGGAGAGAGTACGTATGCTTCTAAGTCTTGTTGCCCACGCCGGTGGGTATAGGATGATGGTAGGCGCCCACAACACTGTTGGATGTCAGATGCACGTGGGAGGTTACGTCGTCTTATTTCGGGTATGGCAGATGTCGGCCCCTACATATACTATTGATGTCCAGAGGCATGTGAGGAGTTTCACCATGTTCACTCGGTATGGTAAATCCCGGCGCCCACAACACTGTCAATGCCTAGAGGCATGTGGGGGGGGGGGGGCTTACCGAATGGGAGTTAACGGCGCCCACAATACTATAGAGGGAAATGTCAGCGCCTACAATACTATTTATGTCAGGGCGGTTGTAGAGTACTATTCCTGCAGGTGTATAGGGTACGGTCCCTGGTATCACAGTTTGACTTGAGCGCCTTGCCTTGCTTTCTCTGTTCGTTCCCTGGTCCTTTCTGGGTGGGCGTCCCCGGTCGGTTGGTCCTAGTCAGCTCTAGTTGCACTAGTCGGAGAAGTGCAGTGAGCAGGGTCTTTGCATACCCTGGTCAGAGACGTGGGGTCAGAGTAAGAGGTAGTGCTTTGCCAGGCCTTCCGGTCGGAGAAACCGTCCGAAGGCGGCTGGAGACCGAAGTGAGCACTTTGGTCGGAGAGGTGGGATAGAGTCGACAAGCGGGCGCTGTTCCTCCTCGGCTAGACCTTCCGGTCGATGACTGGACTGCCCTTATGGCCTGTTTTTTAGACTCTTGGGTCGGCCCATGAGTTGCGCGCTGTCTGCTTGGGCCGAGCTTTTGCGGGGAAGTCGGTCTACGAGGGACCCCAGGTTTATGAACCCAACAGGAGCCCCCGAGCCCTCGACGGTTTGAGCAGAACCGTCTAGGGGGTTTTCCGTGTTGTTAGCAGGGGAGGTTTTTGTTTCGTCGGTGGGTGCGCGCGAGCACACCCGTGGGTGTAGCCCTCAAGCCCCCGGGCGGTTCGGGTAGAACTATATGAGGGGTGTTTGTTAGCGGGCGTGTGTGCGTGTCTTTCAATCGAGATGGAGTTGTTTAACCAAGGCATCGTTGTGCAGCCAAGGTGGTTAGTTGTTTTTAGGGATCGGGTGAGACAGAGCTCGCGGACCCTGGTGTCGATGCGCACCGTGGGATCGGGCGAGGTAGTTAGTTTTTTAGGGATTGGACAAGATAGAGTTTGTGGATCCTAGCGTCGATGCGCACCATGGGATCGGGTAAGTCAGAGTCATGGATCCTGGCCTCGGTGCGGCCCGCGCAACTGAGGCAGTTAGTTTAGTTAGTTTGGGATCGGGCGAGCCGAGGCTCGTAGATCCTGATGGGGTAAGTTTGGGGTCATAGACCCGGGTGTTTTGGAGCGCAGTCAGAGCGTAGCCGGATGGGGCAAGTTTGGGGTCGTAGACCCGGGTGTGTGTAGCGCAGTCAGAGCGTAGCTAGATGGGGCGAGTTTAGGGTCCTAGACCCAGGTAGTTTTGGAGCGCAGTCAGAGCATAGCCGGATGGGGTGAGTTTGGGGTCGCAGGCCTAGGCGTTTTGTGTCTTGAGCCCCCGAGCCCTGTTGGGCCTTAGTAGGGGTCGATGTGAGTTGTGTGCATTACCATGTCCCCGATTCCTCACAACCGAAGGGGCTGAGTTTTGTTGCTTGTCCCGATCGCTCGGGCTCGAGTGACGCGCTCGGTGAGTTCACTAACGGGTATGATCGAGTGGAATCCAGGCCCGTCGTTCATGACGGGGTCGGCATAGCCCTCTTGTGACATGTTGGCCATAGAAACAACAATAGACTCGATGACCCTAACTCATTACTAATATCAGTGGGGCATGAGGCAGAATCATGCAGGCCATAATACAATAACAAGATCATGGGGCTAACATATCTTTCAACTTATCTCTACTTCAACGATCTCGTAATGCGAACTGTTCATGAAAGCATTCGATATCGGCTAAACAGCCGATTCAGGCATAGCGCACAATTAAGGTCTTGCCTTCTCAGGAACGGGTCTACCAACTAGCGATCCCTGCTCCATGGTGCCAACAGTGGGGTGAGAGGTGGAATCCCATAGGCCGTGATGACGGGCCATGGAACGGTTTTCATTAGCTAATAGATCTACTTAAGATCGGACATGCCTTAACCGCACGCTACGCACGATTAAGATTGACGCAAAACAGCCAATAAAAACATAACTCATAGCTTAAGATGTAGATTAGATCAGTTTTAAATTAGCAAATGATGAGTTAAACAAGATGTAAGGCCGATCTTGATCAATCTCAATCGGGCAGAATGATATTGCTGTAATTAGATAAACAATGAAAGCAATAAGCAATATCAGTAACTTAATGAATCTACCAAAGACTGCCATGCTAAGGTAGAGCCGATAACTTGATCTTGATCTAATTCAAGCAGTGGGGTATAAGGCAGAATCACACATGCCATACCTGAATTAGACAAGAGTCAATAACTAGCCTATACCAGAGTCACAGTGGGGGTCGACTGGATCGATGCAGCCATACGAACAGAGGTATAAACCATGATGGTACTTACAGACAAGCAGTGGAGGTCGACCGAATCGATGCAGCCGTACTTGCTGAAGAACTCGCCGAGATCTACTCTACTCCTACTCCTAAGGGGTGGCCAGAGCTGAAAAAGTAATTGACTTTGTATTTGATTGGTTGATGATTTACAATAGTTGGGGTTTGGTATTTATACCCGGAGCCTAAAACGAACCATACTCGAGTACGACTCAATACAATCTTTGGTATAATGAAAACATTCCTAATTTAAGATAACTTGGACTCTAATCTTTCCCTTTTTTAGAGTCCAGCATGTCTCGTCCTAGCGCCAATCATAGTTTCTGTCGTTATCTGCTGGCGCTATCTGAAGAAAGCTGATTCTAGTGCTGCATCCGAATCAGCTGGTTTCAATCTGCACGCAATTGATCCCTTGCTGACATGATCTTAGGAGCGCTCGAGCTTCTGAGATTTTTCTTCCAAATTCTGGTGTAAACACATGCCCCCCAATTTTGGGATAAAAGTAATTTTATTCCAAAATTATCATGTCTGCATCCCTGATTGGTCCATAGTCACGGGTAGAGAACCTTGATCCGGGGCCCATTGTTTGCCGCTGCTTGCATCCATTCATGAGTCTATGCCTCAAAACTTCTTACAAGAGCATCACTGTTTCTTGGGTACTTGGATTCATTTTCCCGGGCCGGCTATAAAATACCCATCCAACTTTAGTGAAAGCAACTCAACAATTCAGCCATGCTTTGTTTTCATCTAATTTCTCAAGTGCCTCTAGTTCCGCCAGACCCTCCATGGTCTGCCCTTTTGTTATGAAGATCTTTGAGCGACTAGAAGAATTCTTGTGCATAGGGTGATTGTGTTACTTATCCTGGCGCCTCGTTGAGCAAGAAGACTAGTTATTGCGGTTAGAAGAATTCTTGTGATACCACCTGAGTCTTACTCTCCATGCTCACAAAGCTATTCTTAGTGTGTGCGAGGGCTAGAATGTGTGATCACCTACCCCTTGTTGCTCCTCCAAACACCCACCGGGAAAGCCTCAGGCTTCTTTCCTATAATTCCCCAATTTATTGAGAAATCTATCGAGCATATGTTAGGCGGGAGACCTTTCTTTCTCTCGGATGTAACTTTATTGATGGGCCGATGCAACTGGGTTCACAATGAGTTTCGACCTTGTGGAAATTCGGACTCCCTTCAATCCAAAAAAGTTTTGGTGAGTTAATCTCTGGTCAATGCATCCATCCCACGATATTCTATAATCTAGAGAAGTAATAAATTTGAGTCCGTTATCTCTTCGTTATCCGTCCCCTGAATTTCCAGAGTGCTGATCCGTTTCCATTTTTTATTTCAATTTCACATCTCCATTAAAACCTTTCTTCTCGCTCTCCCGGGCTATATATATGGGCTATGGCTGTGAGTCGAAAAACAACCCTCTTTGCCTCAACCCTTCTTTGTCTTTAGCATATCTCCTGCCTTTCCATGGGTTCAAGGTCATGGAGAACAACAAGAGGTCTGCTGAACAAGCCCTCAACAGATCCACATCATCACATCAACACCCTCGTTATCAAGAGGACGCATCTTGGGGCGCTCCCATCGCTTTGGATCAAAGGGCGAGGTCTGCCCAGCCCTCGGGGTCATCTTTAGCATCATTCCACCACCAGCTTCCTCATCATTCGAGGCGATAGATTAGCAACAATGATTTGCTAGCCTCCATTGATCGGACTGACCAGCATCTAGCCAATTGCCTCTCCCTAGCGGAATCGGCTCTGGCCATGATTGAAGATAGATCACCCCCAGAGATCAGCCTTATGAGAGAAAGGTTGGCCAGGGCCGAAGCTAGAATCATGAGTGAGATGTCTGCCATTGCTTCTCTATTCTTTTTCCTTGATTTTGTCCTCAAGACTTCTGATTACTCTTTTCTTGAATGTTTTAGATTTAACCGCTCAGTTGGAGAGTCTTCGATCAGCCATGGATCATGCAGTGGGATTCGTCAATGCCAGGGGCACCATTCCGGTGGTTCGCCTGCATGACATCCCGAATCGTGTCGGGGAGATCGCCCTTCATGGAGTTTGTTATGGAGCCGCCATGGCGTTGGCTACTGCACAAGCCCGTTCGGGTCATAATCTTCGGCTTCTTCCCCATGGTTTTCTAGACGCAACGTACCCTAGGGAGTACGAGCGCTTGGTTGAGGATTTTATGAGCGCCGCCAACTCTATAGCTTTTAGTACCCTGGCTGATGATATAGTAGGCAAAGTATTTTCCAGCCCGTAGCTTGTAATAGTTGGCGTTTAGCAAACAACTTTCTTGCTTTGAGTGATTTCCCTTTGTTTCGCGCTTCATTTTGTACGCATCACTTTGTTGGCATAATCGATACGCATTGTACCAGCTTTCACCCCTTTGGTTTTACCCTCTCGCTAGCAACGATACCCTTCCGGTATCGGCTATTAAGACTGACGGCTGAGCAAATCAGTTGTTAAGTGTCAATCCAAATGATAGGGTAATATTCCTTTAAATATTTTCCATTTGATTGCTCTACCGAATTTCCTTTCCCTTCTCAGTATCTTCGGAATACAAGTATTACCAGGCGCATAACATTTGATCCAATAAGGTCCTTCCCAGTTGGGTGACTTTTTCGTCGAATCTGCTACCCCCTGACTCGATCGGTGATTTTATTTTCTAGACTAAGTCTCCTTTAGAAAATTGCTTAATTTGGCCCTCAATCCTTAGTTTATCGGCTTCAAAGTTATTGAGAGCGCGCAACCGAAAGTAATTCAAATCTTCTGAGTTGTCCATTACAAAATTCTTGTAGTCTTCGGTTGGTAAATCGTTTGGCTCCTCTGCTCTTGGCTCTCAAACGTAGTCCATGCCAGGTCTTTTCTAGAATCTTACTGCCATTGATTGTCACAAGTCTAGTCTGGCTAAGATACCTGATGTCATCCAACAAGAGAAACGGGAACTGCTAGTTAAGGTCAGAATAGGTTGAGCTATCTGAATCAGCCTCGAGATCATCAACTTGTGTAGAATCAACCATATTCCCTGTTGTTCAATTGCATTTTTGTTTCAGCCAAAGAGCCGATTCGATACAGCCGATCCTAGACTCCTGTTCTTAATTTAATTAAGTCTGGAAACACGGCTTTCATTTAAAAGAGCCCTTCAATCTTCTATCCTCGGTCATCTGATGATGTATTCTCTTCGACATTGGTGAAGTGGCGCTTCGCCTCCTATTAATTGCAGTTACCTTTTGTGCGTTTCGAGGCATCCGTCCCTTTGCTTCATGTCTTCAAATACTAGCCAATGGCTTCTGCCTTGAACACATCTCCATCTATAACTGTTCCTTTACTCTTCTCCGCCTGCTGAAAACCCTATAGTGGTTCTTTCTTCTCCCTTTCATAGATACAATCACTCTTCATGGTCGGCGAAGACCACCGAGGAAAACGTGTGGCGTAGGAAATCTCGGAAGAGAATATGTCGATGAACCAGCATCTCTGGCGCATGAGGTGAGATTGACATTTCTTGTTTATGATGATGAACAGTTCTAACTTGCCTATAGGTTTGTTGTGAATGACAATTTCCGTCCCCTTCCTAGGGCTAGTGGGCCTTCTGACGCCGCATCTTCTATGCCGGCCTTGTCATGGGACTCCTCCGATTCCTACAACGGCGACGACGCCCGGCGCTACCTTCATGAGTGGAGGATGGCCCAGAACCGTTACTCTGAGGTCACCTGGGAGACCGGCCAACTGGAGATCTGCCTCGGGGTTTCCTAGGCCGCTCTTCATGCGGCCGAGGAAGAGGCTAACGCCGCTTGAGCGCGGCTGACTGAATCGGATGCCACGGTGGCATGTACGATGAGCCTTAGGAACGTCTTTATTCTGATCTCAGCTGTTTTTATCTTGATAGCTCTTCTTCTATGATCACCAGCCCTGGCGAGCGTGGCCGTGGACGCCGTCAATGCTTGGGATTCCTCTATCGATGCTCGTCTTCAAGACATCCCGACCCGTGTTCAGGAAGTCACCCTCCATGGCGTCCGCCACGGCACATCAGTGGCGCTGACCGCGATGCAGGTTTAGATGGGGTACGAGCTCCACGCCATGGAGATTGGTTTCCCAGTAGGCGATGGCCCTGAGGAGCACGAGGACCTGCTTGAAGAATTCACCATGGTAGCGGAGGCTGTAGTGGACATCACATCTGCTTAGGATGTGGTGAACAAGGTCTTTGATTAGTTTGTACTTAGGGGAACCAATGAACAAAGACTTCTCTTTCATAAATGCGCCTCATTGCAATTTCCTCGTGCATGACTGTGAATGTTTCTTTTTGTTTTTGCTCTATAGGCGATACATATCGTATCGGCTTTCGCTGTCTTTGAAGATTTTTACTTTTTGAACTAGAGGCGATACTCCTGGTATTGGCTATTGGAGCCGAGAACGAATCGGCTATCAGATCCAGATGTTAGGATAACATTTCTTCATGCATTTTTCATTCCAAAAGATCAAACGCTCGATCAATCCAAGTCAAGCATCTTATTAAGTGAAACAGAACTTCTCTTAAGAAATCTATTAACTCTGAATCGCACTTACACTTTAACTCAGCATTCACGTGAGTCGGCCTAAACCCATCTCCAAGACTCAATGATTATTTTTCCTTAACTCAATGACCGATGCAACACCATGACTATTGATCAAAACAAACTCTCAGAGCTGATTGCTTGAACCAGCTGTTGGCCTTCATTATTAATCCTGATGAAGCCTCCTTCCCATGTTTTGCCAGAAAGGCATTCGAAGTCTCCTAGCTCCCAAAACACTAGATCGGCTGTTGCGATATTCACAGACTCATCAGCACGAACCACCTCGACATCATCCCCATGCCATTGGATCAAACATTGATGCATGGTTGATGGCACGCAGCAGTTGGCATGAATCCAGTCACAATCGAGGAGTAAACTGTATGAGCCTTTTCCATCGGTGACAAAGAACATGAGCAGAGTTTTATTCCCGATTGTTAACTCGACGTTTATTGCCCCCCGAGTCTTGAATGTATTTCCTCTGAAGTCTCTAAGCATAATGTCGGTCTCAAGCAGATCTCCTGGTCCCTGGCCAAGTTTATGAAAAGTAGTGTAAGGCATAAGATTGACAGAAGCACCTCCGTCCACCAATATCTTGTTCATCGGCTTCCCATCAACAAAACCTTTCATATATAAAGCCTTTAAGTGCTGATGCTTGACTGGCTTATCAAATATTGCTTGCCGCACAACCGTTAACTTGGCAACTATCTCTTCATACTCTGATTCATCAAAGTCTAAATAAACTTCCTGATCTACCGGAGCTCTGAATTCTGATGGCAACAGAAAAGCCATTTGGATATTAGTCGATGGTTGCTTTCTATCGTTTGTTTGCTTGGTACGCCATACTTGAGTTTTACTGGATGCCTGAGCCTGTTCCATCTCTTTATTCCTTAGGCGCTGTACCCTTCTCTTTTGGCTTCTTGTCAATCCTCTAGGGCAGTATTGGCCCTCTTGCCAGACATGTTCCCTCTAGTTGCTTCCTTCTTCATGATCAGCCCAGTCTTGGTCAACAACTCTTTTTCCCAGCCGATCATGAATACTTTTATTTTTAAGCGTCGATCCATGCTATTTTGATGATATGCATCCTGGGCATGGATAGACCGGCGGTTGATTTGAGATTGCCTAAACTCCCAATATTGATTGCTGCATTCTGGACAATCATATCTGGTAGGCAATTTCAAACCTTCGTTCCAGTAGTATCTGAAGAAAGGACAATTCTAGTGCGATTCAGCTTGCTTCCTTTCATACCTTTCTTCTTTCAATTGACGCTGGTATTCTTGATCCTCTAGCCATCGCTGATAATCTTTTTCTTTCTGCCGCCGCCACTTATTCAACAGGATCCAACACATGACTCGCGGCTTTGTCGCTCCATCCTTTGATGTTTCCCCCTATTCATATCGGCTCCTCTGCTGATCATGATGTTTTCTAATCTCTCTGTATTCATCAGCCGATACTTGCATCTTGGGATCAACTGTTTCAGCTTCTCTCGATCTGGCCGATGTTAGGACCATAGTCTTTCCTTTGAATATCCCAACATCAACCATATTTTGATCTCCTAGGAAAGGATTATCATCAACTTTCTTCTTTCAAGGAGTATCGAACTTGAGCCTCCCTTGTTGAATAGCTCTCTGTATGTGCTGCCGAAAAATTCTGCACTCATTAGTGGAATGAGAAGTAGCATTATGGAACTTGCAGAACTTCTTATTCTTCAACTATTCAGGGGATAACATAACATGATTGTCTGGCAATTTGATCTGGCTTTTCTCAAGTAAGAAGTCAAAGAGCTTGTCCGATTTTGTGACATCAAAGTCATAACTCTCCTTGACTCCTCTTCCCTAAGGATTTGGCACCATTACTGTCTTCTTGCCCCAATTCCATTCAGCTGCAGCAACCTCCTCTTCTTCATCTTCATAGCCATCTTCAATTGAGTATGGATCATAAGCTTCGGCTACTGTGGTGCACTTTTGGAATCGGGTATCTCTGCGCATACTCTGGAATTGGCTATTGAGCGCTGCCACCCATTGAGCCAATTGTCCTAAGTTGTCAAACTCTTGTCCTAGCAGCTTTTCTGTCCACATTGGTAGCATTCCTTGGACGGCTAGAGCAGCTAGCTGATCATTGGCCAAGCTCAATGAGAAACACAAATTCTTAGTTTCTCAGAATCTCTGAAGAAACTCAGTGCCCGATTCATTAGTCCTCTGTCTCATGGTTGTCAAATCGGTTATTTTCTTCTCTCTAGTCCCAGTGTAAAAATATGTATGAAATTTCTTCTCCAGGTCAGCCCAATTAGCAATGGAGTTGACTGGTAGTGAGGAGAACCAAGTGAAGGCCAGCCCTGATAGGGACAAGGAGAAGAAATGAACTCGATGGGCATCCTCAACTGATGCTTCGCCCAATTGTGTAAGATACCAACTGACATGTTCTATTGTGCTTGTACCGTCTTGACTAGTGAACTTGGCGAATTCTAGGAGCCTGTAATTTGTAGGAAGAGCAACCAAATCATACCATTCTGGATATGGGCATTTGTATGAAAAAGTCATTCCTTTTGGCTTTAGACCGAACTGATTCTTCATCATCTTGGTCACCTTGAGCAGCAACTCGTTAGCTTGCAGATTTGGATTTCTCGGTACTTGCTGACCCATCTATGGATTGAAGTCCCGCATGCCTTAATATCCTAGATTTGGTATCATGTGGAGGGTGTTATAATCCGTGCCATAGTGATAGCCTTGTGGAATCTCAATCTGTTGGGTCCTTTGCTAGCTTACTGCTTGAAGTCTCTGATTATGGACATAAGAATCTATATCTCTACGGATCCTTTGAACTGATGGTGCTTTCTTCTAAGCCGATGATGGTATGTGGCCTGATGTGCCAAAATTGATCATCTGGTTTTGACTTTGCCCCGCCGGCTGTTGCACATGCTGTATTGACAGTTCAGGATTGTACTGTATCTGATTTGTAGTAGTACCTGAAGTTTATTCAGATGAACCTTGAAGTGTCCGAATGTCACCATTACCAGCTGGTGATGCCTCTTGATGGCTGGTACTGACTTGATTAGTCCCTTGAGTCGATGGATCTAGAATATTATACCAAGTCGATCCAACCTGACCAACTGGAATTCCATGAATCGCCTCTTTCATGGCGTTGTGAAATGCGTCAACGAAAGCTTCATTGCGGCTTGCTATGGCATCACAAACAGACTTGTCTATGGCTTTGGTAAAGAAATGCCTGTCTTCAGCTTTGACCGTATCTGTCTACCTGTGTAGTAGAACTCTTGGTAGTGGAAATTTCTGAATAATTGTGTTGTCACGCGTTTTGGTGTAGGACAGCAAACACTTCTTCTGAAATTCTTCTATAGCTTTGTTGATAGTATCCTTATCTTCGTCAGGTAGGTCATCATAATGTACCATAAGAATGTTATCGTTGTTGTGAACCGCCATGATGATTGTGGGGTCCCACCGGGTGTGCCAAAAATGTGTGTTGACACAAAATTTTCGCCGAGGATACACGCAGCAAGCCGAAAGGGTCCGCTCGATGGAGCAGATCCGCCTAGCTTCAGCACAAGGGTGGTCGACCCTACACAATCCTCCCGAGACGTGCCAGTCAATTTGACCCTGCAATTGACAAGGAAAGAAAGCTCATCAGTAATTAAGAATGGAACGTGCCGGTATTGCCAGATAGTCCCGAATGTATGGCTCTGAGAGCCGATATGAGAGATAGTCGATCTCAACATATTTACAAGAATGAATCGGTTAAAGCTCATGGGGTTGTATAAGAAGAATCGATTATCATTCAAGATAAATGTTATTTTAAGCAAATATTAATCAATGGCAATAAGGTATCAGCGGTGATCGGTTTGTACTAAGCCAATGATTATAAGTAACCGAACTCCTTTTTATATAAAGAAATAATTCAACATCACTTAACCATTTAATAAAGATAAATCTAATGAACATGTTAGATCTCATCTATCGTCATGACTAGTGGGGCATGAGGCAGAATCATGCAGGCCGTAGAAACAACAATAGACTCGACAACCCTAACTCATTACTAATATCAGTGGGGCATGAGGCAGAATCATGTAGGCCGTAATATAATAACAAGATCATAGGGCTAACATATCTTTCAACTTATCTCTACTTCAATGATCTCGTAATGTGAACTGTTTGTGAAAGCATTCGATATCGGCTAAACAGCCGATTTAGGCATAGTGCACAGTTGAAAGGTCCTGATGGCTAGAGGGGGGGTGAATAGCCTAATAAAATTTCTACAACAACACTTAACAAAATGGTTAGACAATTATGAGGCGAAGCAAGTGTTGCGCTAGCCTACTCAAAATGCAAGCCACCTACCACAATTCTAGTTTAGATAGTATCTATTCACACAATAGCTATGATACTACTCTATGTTAGTGTGCTCTCAAAGGCCAACTAAAGAGCCACACTAACCAAGCAAGCAAGCTCTCAAAACTAGCTACACTAAAGAGCTTGACAACTAGTTGTGGTAAAGTAAAGAAAGTGATCAAGAAGATTATACCGCCTTGTAGATGAAGGAACCAATCAATCACAAGGATGAATAACAATGAAGACCAATCACCTCAGAATCAAAGGATGAACACAATGATTTTTACTGAGGTTCACTTGCTTGCTAGCAAGCTACTCCTCGTTGTGGCGATTCACTCACTTGGAGGTTCAGGCGCTAATTGGCTTCACACGCCAAACCCTCAATAGGGTGCCGCACAACCAACACAAGATGAGGATCACACAATCCACGAGCAATCCACTAGAGTACCTTTTGGCGCTCCATCAGGGAAAGGTTAAGAACCCCTCACAATCACCACGATCGGAGCCAGAGACAATCACCACCCTCCACTCAATGATCCTTGCTGCTCCAAGCCATCTAGGTGGCGGCAACCACCAAGAGTAACAAGCGAAACCCACAGTGAAACACGAACACCAAGTGCCTCTAGATGCAAACACTCAAGCAATGCACTCGGATTCACTCCCAATCTCACTATGATGATGAATCAACGATGGAGATGAGTGGGAGGACTTTGGCTAGGCTCACAAGGTTGCTATGTCAATGAAAATGGCCAAAGATGTGAGCCATAGCCGGCCATGGGGCTTAAATAGAAGCCCCCACAAAATAGAGCTGTTATACCCCTTCACTGGGCACACTGCGCTCTGACCGGACGCTCCGGTCATACTGACCGGACCCTGGACACAGCGTCCAGTCCACTGATTTTTGCCACGTGTCATTCTGAGTTAAAACTGAATCGTCAGATCGCAATGGCTAAGTGCTGACTGGATGCTCCGGCTAAACTGACCGAACGCTGAAGCCCCAGCGTCCGGTCGTTTCCAGTAAGCTCCCCGAGGCGTTTTTCTTCGACCGGACGCGTCCGGTCCACCTTGACCGGACATAGTCCAGCGTCCGGTGGTTAACCCTAGGCACTGTGCTGTCTTACCAGTTCGACCGGACGCAAGCAGCCAGCGTCCGGTCAGTTGACCGACGCCAGCGTCTTTGCGACCAACTCCTTTTCACTTCTAACTTCTCCACCCTTGCTCAATTGTGCCAACCACCAAGTGTATCACCTTGTGCTCATGTGTTAGCATATTTTCACAAATATTTTCAAGGGTGTTAGCACTCCACTAGATCCTAAATGCATATGCAATGAGTTAGAGCATCTAGTGGCACTTTGATAACCGCATTCCGATACGAGTTTCACTCCTCTTAATAGTATGGCTATCAATCCTAAATGTGATCACACTCTCTAAGTGTCTTGATCACCAAAACAAAATAGCTCCTACAAGTTATACCTTTGCCTTGAGCTTTTGTTTTTCTCTTTCTTCTTTTCAAGTTTAAGCCTTGATCATCGTCATGCCATCACCATTGTCATGCTATGATCTTCATTAGCTTCTCCACTTGAAGTGTGCTACCTATCTCATGATCACTTGATAAACTAGGTTAGCACTTAGGATTTCATCAATTCACCAAAACCAAACTAGGGCTTTCAATCTCCCCCTTTTTGGTAATTGATGACAACCCTTATACAAAGATATGAAATAAAATTCAATTGAATCCATGTTGCTTGCCCAAGCATATTTACCATTTGTAAAAGGATATGGACAAGTTTCATGAACCCCAATTGGTAGCAATTGCTCCCCCTACATATGTGCTAAGAGTTTGGATTGTAGCTTGCAAATATGCTCAGATAGGAAATATAGGAGTCAATGTCTACCACATGATGCTAAGGTATAAAAGATGGACCTTTGAAGCGTGATACCAATCGGAGTGCACCAATATACCATCCTTAGCACCATGGTTAGCTCAATACCACTTTAAAACATACTTTGGAAAGATACCACTTGTAAAGACTTACTTGGAAATGAAAGTTATCTAGTGATTTCATTTCATCATTCAATCTTACAACTAACATTCATCACACAAGCATGGATGTTTAGATTTAATACTAATGCCATGCAAGCAAATATATGAAATGCACATTCAAATGCACCATACAAGTTCATGAGCTTGCTCTCCCTACTCGTGTGCTCAAAATTTTAGTTGATCCCTTTCCTTTGTCATATCTCTCCCCCTATGTCATATATCAAGATATCTTTATGTTTCTCTCCCTTTATGATATTTCTCCCCTTTTTTTCACTATCTTTGCTATTATCTTTGTTTCTCTCCCCCTTTGTCATCAATGACTACAAAGGTTCTAAATATAGATAGTATTACTTGTAGGGTCGAGATTATCAATGCCAATCAATGGGGTGAGGATCATTTTCCCAAATTTGGTCTAGTCTAGATCATTTATCAAATATATTTAACTCAGTTTGATCCAAGGACAAGCTTCTTCACACCTCCAAATAAGGGTTATCTTGTACCATATTGAGTTAAATACTTAGAGCTCATTTTCTAGATTAAACACTAGGTTTACAAGCCCATAAACATGTCATATGCTACCACTAGATCAAGTCAAGCATAGAAGCAATAGTGATACCATATAGACATCAAAATCATTTGATTTTCATGAATGAGCCTAATAAAATAGAACCACTAGAAAGGTCCTAATAAAATTGAAAATATGACTAGATGCACTAAACATGTCCTTAGCAAGGATGTATGCCATGCCAATCAACTTTTACCTTGAATTGCTCGAAGGAGAGGCATGTCATATGAGTGGGGGTGCATCAACACATATTTGAGAAATCCAATATGTTCAACTCATTCCTTAGCTTGCAAAACCTTTTCTCATCCAATGGCTTGCTGAATATATCGGCAAGTTGATCTTTGGTGCCTACACTCTCAATGCAGATGTCCCCTTTTTGTTGATGATCTCTTATGAAATGGTGGCGGACATCAATGTGCTTTGTTATTGCATGTTGAACCGGATTGTTTGTCAATTTGATTGCACTCTCATTGTCACAAAGCAATGGCACTTTCTTGAACTTGATTCCAAAGTCACACAAAGTGGCCTTCATCCAAAGTATTTGTGCACAACAACTACCGACGGATATGTATTCGGCTTCGGCGGTTGATAATGCAACACTATTTTGCTTCTTTGATGACCATGAAACAAGTGATCTTCCCAACAATTGGCATGTGCCCGAGGTGCTCTTCCTTTCAACCTTGCATCCCGCATAATTCGAGTCGGAGTAACCTACTAGCTCAAACTTTGCTCCTTTGGGATACCACAAACCAACATTTGGTGTATGCTTCAAGTACCTCAATATCCTCTTTGTAGCCTTCAAATGACTTTCCCTTGGTGAGGCTTGAAATCTTGCACACATGCATACACTAAACATGACATCCGACCTTGATGCGGTCACATAGAGTAGGCTTCCAATCATAGACCGATACAACTTTTGATCCACCATATTGCCACTTGCATCACTATCCAAGTTGCCATTTGTTCCCATTGGTGTGCTAATGACTTTGCTATCAATCATTCCAAACTTCTTGATCATGTCCTTGATGTACTTGCCTTGACTCACAAATGTACCATTCTTTAATTACTTGATTTGAAGACCAAGGAAGTAACTCAACTCTCCAATCATGGACATCTCAAACTCATTAGCCATCATCTTTCCAAACTCATCACAAAAATCTTGATTTGTTGATCCAAATATGATGTCATCTACATAGATTTGCAATACAAATAGATCTTTTCCAATCTTCTTGATGAAAAGAGTGGTGTCAACCTTGCCCTTTGTGAACCCTTTAGAGAGGAGGAAGTCCCTCAATCTCTCATACCATGCTCTAGGTGCTTGCTTTAAGCCATATAATGCCTTCTTCAACTTGTACACATGGTTGGGCTTCTTATCATCTTCAAAACCGGGAGGCTGCTCAACATATACTTCTTCATTGATGTAGCCATTGAGAAATGCACTCTTGACATCCATTTGATAGAGCTTGATGTTGTGAGCACAATCATAGGCTAGCAAGATTCTTATTGCTTCCAATCTAGCAACATGGGCATATGTTTCTCCAAAGTCAAGACCTTCAACTTGTGTATAGCCTTGTGCTACTAATCTTGCTTTGTTCCTTACTACTATCCCATCTTGATCTTGCTTGTTTCTAAAGACCCATTTGGTTTCAATCACATTGTGTCCCTTTGGTCTCTCTATTAATTCCCATACTTGATTTCTTGTGAAGTTATTCAATTCTTCATGCATAGCATTCACCCAATCAACATCCTTCAAAGCTTCATTATCTTCTTTGGTTCAATGGATGACACAAATGAGAAGTATTCACAAAATGATGCCAATCTTGATCTTGTTTGTACACCTCTTGAAATATCTCCAATTATAGTGTCCAAAGGATGATCTCTTGCAATATTGGTTGGTTGGAGGATTGGAACTTGATTGCTTGCACTTGCTTGATCATTGGGTTGAGATGATGTACTAGCCACTTGATCTTGTTCATTGTCATGAGATTTACTTGCACTAACTTGATTTGCATCATCTTGCACATTTGAGTTGGAGAGCACTTGCACTTGATCATCTTCATCATCATCCACTTGTCTAGGCCTTAATTCACCAATATCCATGTTCTTCATGGCATTTGAAAGTTGAATGCCTCTAACATTTCTAAGTTCTCATTCTCTTCTTGTGAACCCTTGGTTTCATCAAATTCAACATCATGAACTTTCTCAAGAGTACCACTATCCAAATTCCAAACTCTATATGCTTTGCTTGTAGTAGAATAACCAAGTAGGAATCCTTCATTACATTTCTTATCAAACTTGCCCAATCTAGTTCCTTTCTTTAAGATATAGCATTTGCACCCAAAGACCCGAAAATATGCAATGTTGGGCTTTCTACCATTCAAGAGCTCATATGGTGTCTTCTCTTTCAATCGGTGACAATAGAGGCGGTTGCTACAATAGCAAGCCGTGTTGATAGCTTCGGCCCAAAAGGATTGACTCACATTGTACTCACTAAGCATAGACCTTGCCATATCAATAAGTGTTCTATTCTTCCTCTCAACAAGGCCATTTGATTGGGGTGTGTACTTGGCCGAGAATTGATGTCTAATTCCAAATTCATCACATAACTCATCAATTCTAGTGTTTTTGAACTCACTACCATTGTCACTCCTAACTCTCTTGATGGTTGTTTCAAACTCATTGTGAATGCCCTTGACAAATGATTTGAATGTTGCAAACACATCACTTTTGTCCACTAGAAAGAATACCCATGTGTATCTAGTGTAGTCATCCATTATCACAAAGCCATATTTGTTTCCACCGATACTAGTGTATTGTGTTGGCCCAAACAAATCCATGTGCAATAACTCAAATGCTTTACTAGTGCTCATCATGCTTTTCTTAGGATGGGTGTTTCCAACTTGTTTGCCGGCTTGACAAGAGCTACAAAGCTTATCCTTTTCAAACACAACATCTTTCAAGCCTTTAACTAAGTCATGCTTAATCAATCTATTCAATTGTTTCTTTCCAACATGACCAAGTCTTCTATGCCATAACCAACCCATGCTAGACTTAGTAAACAAGCATGTAGACAATCTAGCTTCACTAGCATTGAAATCAACCAAGTATAGATTTTCATATCTAAAACCTTTGAAGATCAAGTTAGAGCCATCTACACTTATGATCTCTACATCATCTACTCCAAATATGCATTTGAATCCAAGATCACACAATTGAGCCATGGATAGCAAGTTGAAATTCAAGCTCTCTACTAGCAACACATTTGATATGCTCATGTCATTGGATATTGCAATCTTACCAAGCCCTTTGACCTTGCCTTTGCCATTGTCACCGAATGTGATACTATCATAGCCATCATTGCCATTGGTGTTGATTGAGTTGAACATTCTTGCATCACCGGTCATGTGTTGAGTGCACCCACTATCAAGAACCCAATGCCTTCCTCCGACTTTGTAATTGACCTACAAAATAAGATCAATTCTTTTTAGGTACCCAAACTTGCTTGGGTCCTTGAAGATTAGTTACTAAGCTCTTTGGCACCCAAATGGCTTTCTTCTTTGAGCCCATCCATGGTTTACCAATGAACTTAGCCTTTACACCATTTGTACCCTTAGTAAGCATATAGCATGAATCAAGCTTAATGGAGGATACATTAGCATTTTTGCTCTTATTTTTGCATTCTTGCTCTTTGTGACCCACTTGCTTACAACTAGTGCAAAACCGACCATTGTTCTTCACAAAACTAGTCTTGTGAGGAGCAAAGGCCGCCTTGCCTTTCTTGAGGGTATAGCCCAATCCCTCTCTATAGAGAAAAGCTCTTTGGCTACCCGAGCACATAAGCAAGCGGTCCTCACCACCATAAGCCTTAGCTAAGGTGTGAGTGAGCTTAGTGACCTCCTTCTTGAGGTTCTCATTCTCAACCACTAGTGAGGCATCACAAGTGAGACCATCACTACTAGATGAGGTAGAAGTGGAAGTGCTAGAAGAAGGGTTAGTAGTAGCAACAATGATAGGCATAGATAGTGATGTATCAATTAAATCACAAGTTACACTTATATCACAAGTTTCAACATGCTTCTTTTTATATTGTTCATTAAGCAAAGAGGAATGGGCCTTTTCAAGCTTTTTGTGAGCTTTGCCAAGCTTCTCATTGGCTTCCTCTAGCCTCTCATGAGATGCATTGAGCTCATCAAAGGCTTGCTTAAGGGCTTTTAGTTCCTTACGCAAGCTTTTGCATTCCCTTCTCTTGATATCAAAGTGTTCTCTAGCATCTTCTAGCATGTCAATTAATTCATCCTTAGTAGGTTCATCATCATCACTATCACTATCATTTTCATTTTCATGTTCATTATCATCAACATGTTCTTCATCACTTTCATCACCACAAGATTGTACCTTAGTGGCCTTAGCCATGAAGCATGATGAAGATTCAAAGAGAGAAGGCTTCTCATTGATGGCAATGCTTGCAAGAACCTTCTTCTTGGTGGTCTTGTGATAATCACTATCATCATCATCATCACTTGAGGAAGCATCACTATCCCAAGTGACTACATATGAACCACCCTTTTTCTTCTTGAAGGCCATCTTGTCCTTCTTCTCTTTCTTTTCCTTCTTGTCCTTCTTCTTGTTCTTCTTGTTGTCATCATCATTGTCGCTATTGTATGGGCATTGAGCAACAAGATGATCTTTGCTTCCACACTTGAAGCACCTTCTTGACTCTTCTTTGTTCTTGGATGAAGACTTCTTTCTTCTAGCATGGTAGCCCTTCTTCACCATGAACTTGCCAAATCTCTTGACAAATAGAGCCATCTTCTCATCATCATCATCATCCCATGATTCATCTTCTTCACTTGATGTTTCTTGCTTTGCTTTGCCCTTGGATGATGTGGCTTTGAATGCCACGCTCTTCTTCTTGTCATCCTTCTTCTCATCTTTCTTCTCCTTCTTTTCTTCCTTCTCATCATCATCTCTATAAGTATCATCGGTCATTATATCTCCCAATACTTGGTTTGGTGTCATGGTGTCCAAACTGCTTCTTACTAGAATGGTGACCAATGTACCAAATCTTGAAGGTAAGCATCTCAAGAACTTGTGTGAGAAGTCCTTATCCTTCACTTCTTCTCCAAGTGCTTTGAGATCATTGATAAGCACTTGAAGCCTATGGAACATCTCCGGCACACTCTCATCATCCTTCATCTTGAAGCTTGCAAACTTTTCTTTGAGAATGTAAGCCTTTGCACCTTTCATGGCTTGAGTGCCCTCAAATGACTCTTCCAATTTCTTCCATGCCTCATGAGCCATCTCAATATTTTTGACTTGCTCAAATGTTCTTTCATCAATTGCATCATGAATAGCACTTAGAGCAATGTCATTGTTTTGGAGAAGTACTTCTTCGGCCGCGGTGGGATTCTTCGGATCTTCAATCTCAATTTTTGTTTCTACCACCTTCCAAACCTTCCTATTGATTGACTTGATATAAGTTGTCATCTTGGCCTTCCAATAGGGATAGTTGGAGCCATCAAATTGGGGTGGCTTCTTGGTGTTGTTGATTTGAGCCATTTTAACACCGAAGGTTGTTAAGCCTCAAATAACGGTGACCTCGGCTCTGATACCACTTGAAAGGTCCTAATGGCTAGAGGGGGGGTGAATAGCCTAATAAAATTTCTACAACAACACTTAACAAAATGGTTAGACAATTATGAGGCGAAGCAAGTGTTGCGCTAGCCTACTCAAAATGCAAGCCACCTACCACAATTCTAGTTTAGATAGTATCTATTCACACAATAGCTATGATACTACTCTATGTTAGTGTGCTCTCAAAGGCCAACTAAAGAGCCACACTAACCAAGCAAGCAAGCTCTCAAAACTAGCTACACTAAAGAGCTTGACAACTAGTTTGCGGTAAAGTAAAGAACTTGATCAAGAAGATTATACCGCCTTGTAGATGAAGGAACCAATCAATCACAAGGATGAATAACAATGAAGACCAATCACCTCGGAATCAAAGGATGAACACAATGATTTTTACCAAGGTTCACTTGCTTGCCGGCAAGCTACTCCTCGTTGTGGCGATTCACTCACTTGGAGGTTCACACGCTAATTGGCTTCACACGCCAAACCCTCAATAGGGTGCCGCACAACCAACACAAGATGAGGATCACACAAGCCACGAGCAATCCACTAGAGTACCTTTTGGCGCTCCGCTAGGGAAAGATCAAGAACCCCTCACAATCACCACGATCGGAGCCGGAGACAATCACCACCCTCCGCTCAACGATCCTCGCTACTCCAAGCCATCTAGGTGGCAGCAACCACCAAGAGTAACAAGCGAAACCCATAGCAAAACACGAACACCAAGTGCCTCAAGATGCAAACACTCAAGCAATGCACTCAGATTCACTCCCAATCTCACTATGATGATGAATCAATGATGGAGATGAGTGGGAGGACTTTGGCTAGGCTCACAAGGTTGCTATGTCAATGAAAATGGCCAAAGATGTGAGCCATAGCCGGCCATGGGGCTTAAATAGAAGCCCCCATGAAATAGAGCCGTTATACCCCTTCACTGGGCACACTGCGCTCTAACCGGACGCTCCGGTCATACTGACCGGACCCTGGACACAGCGTCTGGTCCACTGATTTTTGCCATGTGTCATTCTGAGTTAAAACTGAATCGTCAGATCACAACGGCTAAGTGCTGACCGGATGCTCCGGCTAAACTGACCGGACGCTGAAGCCCCAGTGTCCGGTCATTTCCAGTAAACTCCCCAAGGCGTATTTCTTCAACCAGATGCGTCCGGTCCACCTTGACCGAACACAGTCCAGCGTCCTATGGTTAACCCTAGGCACTGTGCCATCTTACTAGTTCGACCGGACGCAAGCAGACAGCGTCCGGTGCTTTCAGACCCAGCGTCCGGTCAGTTGACCGACGCCAGCGTCTTCGTGACCAACTCCTTTTCACTTCTAACTTCTCCACCCTTGCTCAATTGTGCCAACCACCAAGTGTATCACCTTGTGCTCATGTGTTAGCATATTTTCACAAACATTTTCAAGGGTGTTAGCACTCCACTAGATCCTAAATGCATATGCAATGAGTTAGAGCATCTAGTGGCACTTTGATAACTGCATTCTGATACGAGTTTCACTCCTCTTAATAGTACGGCTATCAATCCTAAATGTGATCACACTCTCTAAGTGTCTTGATCACCAAAACAAAATAGCTCCTACAAGTTATACCTTTGCCTTTAGCTTTTGTTTTTCTATTTCTTCTTTTCAAGTTTAAGCCTTGATCATCGTCATGCCATCACCATTGTCATGCTATGATCTTCATTAGCTTCTCCACTTGAAGTGTGCTACCTATCTCATGATCACTTGATAAACTAGGTTAGCACTTAGGGTTTCATCAATTCACCAAAATCAAACTAGGGCTTTCAACAGTTAAGGTCTTGCCTTCTCAGGAATGGGTCTACCAATTAGCGATCCCTGCTCTATGGTGCCAATAGTGGGGTGAGAGGCAGAATCCCATAGGCCGTGATGATAGGCCATGGAACTGTTTTCATTAGCTAATAGATCTACTCAAGATCGGACATGCCTTTACCGCACGCTACGCACGATTAAGATTGACGCAAAACAGCCAATAAAAACATAACTCATCGCTTAAGATGTAGATTGGATCAGTTTTAAATTAGCAAATGATGAGTTAAACAAGATGTAAGGCCAATCCAGATCAATCTCAATTGGGCAGAATGATATTGCTGTAATTAGATAAACAATGAAAGCAATAAGCAATATCGGTAACTTAATGAATCTACCAAAGACTGCCATGCTAAGGTAGAGCCGATAACTTGACCTTGATCTAATTCAAGCAGTGGGGTGTGAGGCAGAATCACACAGGCCATACCTGAATTAGACAAGAGTCGATAACTAGTCTATACCAGAGTCATAGTGGGGGTCGACCGGATCGATGTAGCCATACGAACAGAGGTATAAACTATGACGATACTTACAGACAAGCAGTGGAGGTTGACCGAATCGATGTAGCCGTACTTACTGAAGAACTCGCCGAGATCTACTCTACTCCTACTCCTAAGGGGTGGCCGGAGCCGGAAAAAAGTAATCGACTTTGTATTTGATTGGTTGATGATTTACAATAGTCGGGATTTGGTATTTATACCCGGAGCCTAAAACGAACCTTACTCGAGTACGACTCAATACAATCTTTTGTATAATGAAAACATTCCTAATTTAAGATAACTTGGACTCTAATCTTTCCCATTTTGTGGAGTCCAGCATGTCTCATCCCAGCGCCAATCATAGTTTCTGTCGTTATCTACTGGCGCTATCTGAAGAAAGCCAATTCTAGTGATGCATCCGAATCAGCTAGTTTTGATCTGCACGCAATTGATCCCTTGCTGACATGATCTTGGGAGCGCTAGAGCTTCTGAGATTCTTCTTCCAAATTCTGGTGTAAACAGTTTCCACAACCTCGGCTTGATGAGGTGGTGTCCTTTCTCACCTTCCATGAGCGTGGGTTAGGATACCCCACGCACTGGTTCCTGCACGGGCTCCTTAATGAGTGGGGTCTAGAGCTATAGCACCTTAATCTGATGGGGGTGCTGCACATCGCTGGCTTTGTCACTGTCTACGAGGCTTTCCTAAGGATGGAGCCGCACGCAGACTTCTTTCGGCGGCTGTTCTCTGGGAGAGCCTTGATGGTGGGGAATCCGGTCGAGATCGCGCCAGTGGGAGGTTTCGCCCTGCAGAGGAAACCAAGCGCAAGAGGTTTGTATCCCGCGTACATCCCCTGCAACTCCAACTAGGGGTGGCATGGGGAATGTTTTTACATTAGGAATCTGGTGGAGGCACCATTCTCGGTATTCACCGGCGGGAGGCCGGAGAAGCAGGACAGTTGGTCATGGGGTTGCGCTCGTAAAGAGAAGAAGGTGGAGGTCATCGAGGAGTAGCTCTGGAAGATCATACGGCGTGGTCTTAATGGGGTGTGGGTGTTCCATACCCTCTATCGCCGCCGGGTTACGCCGTTGGCGGAGAGGACGTGGCCAATGTGGATGTATAGTGGCCCGTTGGACCCGGACTGTGCGTCACCGGAGGAGCTGTTGGACGATGAGGTCTAGAATCGCCTTGGCCTAGTGCTATAGCTGAAGCCCAAATAGAGGATCGAAGGGAAGCCCGTACCCTTCAACTCCGTGATCGTGTCTAGAGTGGTATGCTCCCTTTTATTTTGTCCGTGTTTCTTCCTCTGCTTTTCCTATTTTTTTTATTTCAGGACACCCATTCCATAGGGGCTTGGAGTTTACAAGTCCTGGCCGCACCTTCCCAAGGGAATAGAGGGCGTGGCCCGGTAGGTCGCTTAGAAGGAGGTGGTGGATGCTAGGAGGAAGAAGAGAACTAGGGAGGTTCGGCGGAAGCAAGAGAAGGAGCAGGAGATCGCCCGGCGCGTGAAGGCCAAGGAACGTAGGAGCGACATCGAGTCAGAGCTCCCGTCATAGGATCCCACGGATGTGGATGACATGATTTTCTCCAAGGAGGAGGAAAGTTGGGAGGTCATTGTGACCTTAGTGGAGCATCGCGACCCTGCGGCGATGTCCGCTGGTGATGAGCAGGAGGCGGAGCGACGCACGGTGGTTCATGCGCCGAGGAAGCGTGCGGTGAGCATGGACGCCATTGGCAAAGAGGATGCGGTCACCACGCCCCTTGGTGGCATCGCTAGTCCCATCGTCGCTTGCTGCGGATGTGGTCGAGCAAGCCAGGCAGTCTGAGGAGCGAACTGACACTTGTGCGTTGCCGGGACCAGTGCCAATGCGCGACTCGTAGCCGAAGGAAGCCCCGCCTACCACGGGTGCTATCGAGCAAGCCGGGCGGTACGAGGAGCAGACTGGTACCCGTGCATTGCATGACTCGCAGCTGGAGGATGCCCCGCCCGTTGCTCTGGTCGGGAAGTCCTGAGCCAAGGGTCACGATGACCTACAGGCCGGGTAGGAGCCAGTTGGGGTGACTCCGCCCCTAGCTGAAGTGAGTGGGCACGGGTCATAGCCCGAGAGCGGTCCTTGTCCTGTAGGCCCGTCGACGTCGGGTCTTGCCTTCAGAGTCATACCGCTCACCTCTTGGTACGTTTTCCTTTGTTTCTTTTTGATCTTTTGCTGTTGTGTCTTTTTGGAGTTTGACTTACTTGCCCTTTTTGTCAGCGGCCGAGTGATGATGAGATTGAGCATTGCCCCAAGTCCCGTGCAGGAGGCTTGAAGGCCCACCCTACAGCGTGTCTCGGTGCGCGGTGGGGGGAATCGGGCAGCCGTTGCGAGTCCTTCCCTTCTGGGGGTGGTGCCCCCCAGGTCGGTTGCTGGTACGGTGGCAGCGGTTGCATCGGCATTGGTGGCGATCCCGGTGCTGACAGTGGAGGTCGCGTCGGAGGTAACTCTCGCAGCCCCTCCTCCACTAGCTGCGGCGGAAGAGGAGAGGGAGACTGAGCTTCCTGCCTCACCGGTCGAGGAGCTGCACGGCTCACCCTTGCGATTGGAGCCGAAAGCGCCAGAGGGAGACATGGCCGGGATGGAGTCGGAACGCCTGGTGGTGGCCTGCGCACCCAAGGTGGTGGATATCCCATCTGACAACATGGCGGAAGTCATGGCGAAGCCGCTGGTGTCGTCGTGGGAGCTGGTAGTGGTTCGGTCGGAAAAGGGGCCCTCTGGTGGGCTGTCGGAGGGTGACCTGGAGTGGCCCTACCCCAAGGACCTAACAAAGGTGTGGTTCATCCTTTGGGATTCGTAGGAGGGTCAGCTCTGGGACATCCTTGGGGAGCAAGGACATGCCGTGGTGTCCGAACTTGCCAACCTGTCCACGAAGCTGGAAGATGTCCAGGAGCGGGTTAAGTCTGCTTAGCAGTTAGTCGAGGTTGACTTGTAGCTTGTTGTGGAGGTGAGTTTCCCATACTTGTCCTTGACCTCTAAATCTTTTGTTGGTTGCCTTAGCATGCTTGTCTTTCGTTGAGTCTAAAGGGGTTGTCATCCCACAAGTCCTGCTTCCTCCGAATGGAGCACGCCCAGATGGCTGAGCTTGAGCATCAGCTAGAGTTCGCTCGCTATGAGTCCTAGGACTGGGCGACCGAGGCGACCGTGGCATGGGTGGAGGGGCAGCGTGCAGCAGAGCGGGCAACCTTTGTTGTTTGAATTTTTCTCTTGCAATACTCCCCTTATTCTGTGGTCTATGACCCCACCGCTTTCATGGCGTGTAAGTTGGTAATAGTTGCCTAGTTAAAAGCTTATGGTGCCACGACGAAACCGAGGGCGCCCTATGGAACAGCTGCCACATGGTGACGCTGCTCGGCACGCGCTGGTATCGAGGTTGTTAACCAAGTACCATTACCAAGTTACACCACCGTACCGTTTTGCTACAAAAAAATCCTTGGAAATGTTCAAGTGTTCAAACGGGAAATACACAATGGGTTGATGCAAAAGTATTCTCTCAAAGTCAGCAAGAGGAGATGGTTTTGGAGGAAGAACGTATGACATGGTCTTAGCCTACATGAAAGACGGATGTGGTCGAGTGAAGGAAAGAAAAAGTAGTGTAGTAAAGGAAAGTTAGCAGTGGATAGTCGGGAGTAATTGAAAAGCCTGAGTGGACGTCTTGTCCCAAGCCCTGTTTTTAGTTGACCGCGCTACGCATGCTGGGTCACTTCGCTGTGTACCCTGTGAACGCTGTCTGTATCAGGTGTGTAGCACCCTATTTTTGCATGGCCACGGCATCGTGTCGTGCTCGCCGTCCTTGTGCACTGTGCGCTTTTCCTTTTCCTGGCGTCCGATCGGCTCTCGACTCCCGCGCCTCGTCCCTCGACCGGACCCCCCTTTCCCTCTCCTTTCTTTCTTCTTTTGGTGACACGGCCGCCCGCACGCTGGCCTCGTCGAGTGGACCTCCCCTTTTCACTCCTTTATTTTCCCCCTGCCATTCGCGCAGGAAGTGCACCATGTTTTCGATCTTATCTCCACAGCATGCACCGTCTGTGTATCCCATCCCCGCCGCATCCACTTCCGGTGTGTTGCGCCCCAACTCTGTTCGCCTATATAAAATACCCTTGGTCCTTGCTCTTCTTCTTCATCCCCATTCCTCTCACATTCACAGCAGAGCTATGAAATCCAGTCGATGTTGTGAAGCTAGGTTCGTCAATCTGAGGGGATGGTGTGATCTGAGAAGAAGGAAGGACCCGGTTTGTCGAAGAAGTTCAAGTTCCCTTTTGGTAGTCAATCTTAGGGTTCACGATGTTTTACTTCTCAGTCGACTGTTTCTGGATCTGTTGGACCTACACCATGTTTTGGATACTCATTATCCTGTTGTTTCTCCATTGCCCTCGTCTATCTCGACTTCTGGAGTAGGTCTCGGTTGTACCGGGTTGCTCTTAACCATGTATCCCTAGATCCCCGTGTGGTAGCATTCGAAGTCGTGTAATCTTTCGTGTAATCCCTGATCTACGTAATGTAATCGCGTCTTCCCCTTCTGGTTCTAGTTTTGAATCTCGGGACGAGATTCTTTTTAAGGGGGGCTGGTTGTAACACCCCGGTGTTACGAGCTCGTTTAGCACAGCGATTTAGGCCTAAGAAAAATTTCCTAAATAAGTTTCTCGGATTTTAAAATTTTAAATATTGAGCTTATGTTTAAAATGCCATTTTTAGCAAACGATAGTGAGCAAAGTAATTAAATAGTGCTTAAATATTTTTGTCTCTATGGGTTAGTGCGACGTATGAACTTTTGCGTGAAATAATTATTGGTGGAAGTTAAGCGTGTTAAAACTTAAAGTAAAATAAATAAAAACCAGCTTTTCGCGTCAACATCTGAGATTATATTTAAAAGCGCTGTTGTCCTTGTTGCACTATGTTCTGGACGTTGAGTACCATGGTGCATCTCCCTTGCTCTGAATAAATCTATCATGTGAATTATTAATGTCGTGCCATGGCAGAGTGAAGCCGAGTCAGTCCTGCCTCCCCGCTTGCTCACTCTCTCGGACTCTGCTTGCCTTTTACGCCAGTACTTCCTGCTCATCTTTTTCTTGCGAAGCTGATGATCTGGTTCGAATTTTTCTTTGGAGCACGTGGTTCTTTCCTCCTATCCTCGTCGTGTCTTTTCACATTCTGTGCGCGCGCAGTCACGCAGCTAAAGCCCATGCTACGCCCAGTAGCCACTGCCTCCCTTGTCCATCAAAATTATGATCTTGTCGAGATGTCGCTGTCTACCCCTGCGTGACTCTGCTCCCCTTTTTTTCTCCCTTCCAGAGCTCAGCTCCGAAGCATCGCGGCACCCGCCGTTGCTTTTCTTTTCCCCTCGCGAGCGTACGCTGGTTCCTCGGTCCGCTGCTATCCGCGCTGCCCGTCGCCCGCTTCAGCGCTGCTCGGCCGCTACCGCGCTCCCTTTCCTCTACTTGTCCGCGCTGCCAGTTCCCGGGCCGGACGCCGAGCCCCGCGGAGCTCCTTGGCCGCTACCCTATCCGTGCCCGTAGTCCACGCCACCTCCTCCACACCCCGCTACTGGCCATGCATGCGCGCCCGCCGTTCACCTCCCGTCACCAAGCCGCCGTACCTTGCTCAACCTGCGCCGCTGCCTTCCATCCACTCGCGTATGCGCGCACCTCGGCCTCGCGATGGCCTGCGCCCTCGGTTCCATAGCTGTGCGCCATACCACCGCCGTACCCGCCTAACTGTGCCCGTGGTGACACCATTTCGCCCACGCCGCAGTAGCTGTTCTCCAGGCACCATCGCCGCCCACCGTCGTCCATGTAGCCCCACCTGCTGACCGTGCCGGTGATGCACCCCATCGCCACAACAACCGCATCCACGGCCATGACGGCCACAGCACCTGCCCGCCTCCATGATCTGCGCCAGCTGGACGTCGCTGGTGGCGTTTCCCTCGTAGTTTTCCGGTGCCCGTGTGCCGGCGCATCCGCCGCCGTGGGGCTCCGCTCCGTAGCGCTACCGTCTCTCCCGTGCGCGTGCACCTCAGCGGCGCGCGAGCACACCTTGGCCGTCGATGCCGTGGAGCTTGCTAAGCCATGGCCGCCACCGCCCAGCCACGCACTCTCTTCCCCACGCATGCGCACCACCGTTGCGCGACCACACACCTGGATGCACCGTCCCGCCGCTGGCCGGTGATTTACCCAATTAGTGCTCTGCTTTTGGGGATGACGAGAGGGACCCCGGGGTAAGAAATGAGTAATTCCTGGGTGATTACTACGAATTGGATGACTCGTAGGAACAGTAGCGTAACAAATGGTTAGAAATGTAGGGATGTTTTTACTAAACGACCGTCGCGTTGGGCTGGCCACGTGGGCCACCAGTCTGGCGCTTGGGCCGACTTGGTGCTTCCTGGACCGCGCCCGCGCCTGGACCGCTGCCGTTCGCTGGGCCGTAGGCCGCGTGCCCCGTCTGGGCTATTGGCCGCGCGCCCGCTTGGGCCACGCCAGACGCGCTAGGGCCGCGTGCCGCCTGGGCCGGCTGGTCACGCGCCCTACTGGGCCACCGCCGCGTTACGCTGGGCTGCGCACTGCGCGTGCCTGCTCGCCTGGAGGCCTCGCTGTCGGACCAGGCCGACCGGGTCGCTTGGCCGGTTGATGGCCCTGGCCTTTAATTTCTCAAACAAGTACCTAATTTAGTTCGGGAATAAAAATTGTAAAATTAATATACATTTGTGTAGTTGTCCAAAAATTATGAAACTAGTTGTGTTGAGTCTCTAAAATCGGGATCTACCTATTGGTGTAATTCGTTCACATAGTTTGATGATATTTTTAGGAGCTATATAATTTGAATTGGGATACTTAATATTGTAAAAATATAACTTATATGAATTGTTGGGATAAGTCGGCGATATTGTTGAATCTGAAATTCGTACAGTAGGCTCTTGGCAATATTAGGTACTCGTGGTAATTTTTGTAGCTCCAGAATAATCAGTTGCTAGGTAGCTAATGATGCTTTATTTCGAGTAAGGATTAATCGATGGAATAAAATAAAGAAACACCTTGGTTTATATAACTAAAATAATTTGTTGGGAGATAGCGCCTTATCCGACAACGTATATATGTAGCCTAAGTACGGTCGTCATTAGAACTAGCCCGTTAACTCGAGAGGCATACATCGTATTTTACGAGTCACGATTGCTGTTGATTAATTACGTCTTTGCATTGCATCACATGCATATCATATAGGTACGATGATGGATCATCGGATCGATCAAAGGATGATTGGAAATCTGAAGATGGTGTAATGGTATTCTCTCCAGGAGATGATGCAATGGGCTTTCTATCCAGATGATTGTGGATGATTTGAAGATGCAGAAACTAACTTTATATATATATATATATATCTTACGTAGGCAAGCCCCGGTGCATAACCCCTACTTTCTGCAGTTTAAATTATATTTGTGCATTAAGTTTTAAGGAGTTGATTGCAACCCACTTGCATATATATATATATATCTTTATCCTATGAGTCTTACTAGTATGATAGGATCGTGTAGAATGCTATGCTACAGGACTCCGGTAGAAGTCGAGTGATTGTCTATCACTCACGAGATATAGGAAATATGTTACTATATGATTATCACTTGGAATATATAAAATGGTGGAAAGGAAAATGGTGACTGGGCAGGGATGTGGTTTGGGTATTGGTGGGTGTAAGAGGTTGTGTCGCCGTGGACGCGGGGCATAGCTTGGTTACACTGCTTTTCCTGTCTAGTCAGTTAAGGACCGATCGTTGCATAAGACTCTAGGCAGGTTACAGACTTATTATCCCGAGCATATACTTGTGTATGGGCGCTTGGAAGACTTGTTGCTCTCTTGTCGCAGATCTGGCTCTTTCCGGACCGGCTGTCAGGGTTTTATTTTGGAGGAGGAGGTCCTTGCACCTCACTGAGTCCGGGACTCAGGGGCGGGGGCTTGGAGTCCCAGTTTGGATGGGGACCTGGACACCCGGGATAGGAGAGTGATGGGTTGGTCCTGCTTGTGCCTTGGGTACAAGCGGGGCATGTGTTTTCGGGGTACCCAGCTAGGGGCATTGATTCGCGAATCACCGGGCGATCCGGTACGGCTTGTCTACGGTTTAGCATCGTAGTAAGAACAGAAAGATGCAAGAGGGAAGAGGGAAAAAGGAAATCTAATTGCTTACCACCTGCTTGAAAGTAGCACATGTGCTTATATAGAATGGTTAGTTAATGAACCAATGTGGCTATTAATAAAAATCGAATATAAGGACGCACGCTTAGTAATGCTTCCTGCAAATGCAACCCACAAGCCAGATAGCCTTGCATATCCTTGGAGTCTTTTCTTTTCTCCTGTCAGGTAAGTCTTGCTGAGTACAATTGAGTACTTAGGGTTTTATTCCCCCTGTTGCAGGTGACAGGTGGATGCTAAAGCTGACTCTTGTGTGTGGATTCCTCCTGGTGGGCTCAGCAAGGATTCCTTTATGCTGCGATCGTAGTTGTTATTTATAACTCTCACCAAATGCTTTTATAAATGAAAGTTTCATAATCTATTGTCGTAGTTTATATATCAATACTTCATCATGTCATGAACATATATTTATTCCGCTGTTACATTAAATTGTTCATAACTCTGATAATATGACTACATTCCACTATTATAATAATAAATGTTATACTCTGATATTGTATTAAAAGTGATGTAAAAAATGGTTAAATGATGTAAGCTTTATTCTCTCATTTGTGATCCTGATGGCAAAAATGTGGATTTTTGGGTTCTCCCATGGGGTGTGCCCGACGAAACCGAGTAATTTGGTGTTCTCCTTCTGGTGCTTAGTGTCTAATGGAAGATGAGCACTCCTGGGAGGCAGTAGATTAGGCGGTTCTGCCACAGGTTGTATCAGAGCGCAAATGAGTAAATAAGGCTTCGAAAACCTTTTCTAAACTAAAATTTGACAACCCATTTTTGCAAAAAGTTAGGATGTTTGTATGCGAAGTTATATAAGTAGCCCCATTACTATGGTTATGTATCCAGGATAGATGGCACTCTGCTGACTTAGATAGGATTAATCAAGTTTTTGCAGGTACACTGACTCGAGCATAGTCTGATAGTATCGACTAGCTATAGGGAGAGAACGATGTGCCAAAAATCTGAGAATGGGTGCCCTATATGTTGGCCACAGTGAAAGGATGTATAGGATGTGCATTCATGCATATCCTGCTTGTGCATTGTAGCGCTCGTATTGCTGGTAGATATGCCATCCATAGGTGTCACGCGTGTCGTATTATGCACGACGAACTTGTTCCTGTTCCCGAGTTAGGTTTGCACTATGGCTTCGTATTTCGCGTTCGCCCGTGGTTCACGACTGTCGTGACCCTTGTTTCCCTGTACCCCTTTTCTGCTCTCTTGTCGGACCCTTCCCCTATAGTCGTACTAGTCAGTAAGGGCATTGCATGTCGCTCGCCTCGAACACGCAGAATTTGGTCGATCATCGTAGTGATCTCGCGCGGGAACCCTGGTGAATCATGCCAGGACCACTAAGCGCTCCGCCTTTATAAGTAGAGCCTGACTTAGCTATTGGTACCACCACTCGGCGCACTTTAGCTCGCTTAGCTTTTCCTTGAGCCAACTTTTCGCTCAGCCTTCCTTGCAACCACCGTCAGAGATGGCAGGAGCCTGGGTTAGTACCTACTACCTGAACATTGAGGGTTTTCCCAAAATCCTGCATGCCACCGTGCAAAAGTTCAGAGTCAAGGATCGCCCCGAGTATGAGGGCCGTGAGTATGAGGAGCATGGCATCGAGCGGTGTGAGCTTACCGTCTACATCGGGAAGAGCGAAGAGTTCCCCGACCTCACTAAAGCCTGGAGTGTGACCATAACCGGGTTTCGCTTCGTCGACACCTACCAGGTTGTGGCCCACAAAGCCTTGCGGTACCTCTGCTAGATCTATGAGGAGCCCATTGCCTATACCCCCATGCGGTTCTTTCCTCCTTTGGACAAGAATCGGCGGGCATGGTGGGCTCGCATGGAGGCTTTGCAAGGGCGGGATGCGCATGAAGACAGTCCCATCGTGGTGCACTTGACCACGTACCTACTCGCTCTGGATGAGCAGTACAACCGTCAAGCCTTGGAATTGGGGGCATGCCTTCGGCGCGCCAAGGAAGCCGAGATCTTCAACCAGATGCTCTAGGTGCAGCTCGCCGAAGCGCATGCCAGTGCTGCAGCTGCTGAGAGCCGGGAGGCTGCCATGGAGGAGGCTCTAAAGGAGGCCAAAGATCGGCATGTTCATCATCTACGGGTGGCCTATCTTGTCACCAGGGCCAAATGGAGGACGTTGGCTACTGAAAGGTAGGATGCCCCGATTTTGGAAGGGATCCCTATCCACCCGCCAGAAAGAAGGAGAACTGGTGTTGCAGCACCGCCCGCACCTCCACCCTCAGAAGTGTCAGAAGTTGAGCCCTCGATTCCTCTCACTCAGCCATCGCCACGAGAGGATGTAGATTAGTTGCCTTGGGATGCTATACCCATAGTAGTAGTGTTTGTCGTTGCTGTCCTCTGGTATTGTACTCTTGCCATTGTTGTCATCCATAGTTGAGATCGTTTGACCGTAGGTGAATGCTGTGTCGTGAATGGGAGCCTGAATGCCTATATGTTGTACCCGTATCAGACCGTCGGAGCATGCATTTTATTTAGTTTGCTGTGTTCATTACGTTCATCTACCTTAAGTTCGTTAGATGTGCTTAAAGTTTTCTAGGGTGATATTAAGCGGGTTACAAGAGAAGTTGACATTCAGATATCAGCAAACCAGTTGTGATTGGAGAACCTAGGACACTGTATCGACTAATTGTAGATGTCCTAGCAGAACACTTGAATCTCTTTAAATCAAATCTGCCGTTGGATTTGAATTCCTTATCCCTGGTTGTAAAGGGAACCTTTGTTGTTTGAATTTTTCTCTTGCAATACTCCCCTTATTCTGTGGTCTATGACCCCACCGCTTTCATGGCGTGTAAGTTGGTAATAGTTGCCTGGTTAAAAGCTTATGGTGCCGCGATGAAACCGAGGGCGCCCTGTGGAACAGCTGCCACATGGTGACGCTGCTCGGCACGCGCTGGTATCGAGGTTGTTAACCAAGTACCATTACCAAGTTACACCACCGTACCGTTTTGCTACAAAAAAATCCTTGGAAATGTTCAAGTGTTCAAATGGGAAATACACAATGGGTTGATGCAAAAGTATTCTCTCAAAGTCAGCAAGAGGAGATGGTTTTGGAGGAAGAACGTATGACATGGTCTTAGCCTACATGAAAGACGGATGTGGTCGAGTGAAGGAAAGAAAAAGTAGTGTAGTAAAGGAAAGTTAGCAGTGGATAGTCGGGAGTAATTGAAAAGCCTGAGTGGATGTCTTGTCCCAAGCCCTGTTTTTAGTTGACCGCGCTACGCATGCTGGGTCACTTCGCTGTGTACCCTGCGAACGCTGTCTGTATCAGGTGTGTAGCACCCTGTTTTTGCATGGCCATGGCATCGTGTCGTGCTCGCCGTCCTTGTGCACTGTGCGCTTTTCCTTTTCCTGGCGTCCGATCGGCTCTCGACTCCCGCGCCTCGTCCCTCGACCGGACCCCCCTTTCCCTCTCCTTTCTTTCTTCTTTTGGTGACACGGCCGCCCGCACGCTGGCCTCGTCGAGTGGACCTCCCCTTTTCACTCCTTTATTTTCCCCCTGCCATTCGCGCAGGAAGTGCACCATGTTTTCGATCTTATCTCCACAGCATGCACCGTCTGTGTATCCCATCCCCGCCGCATCCACTTCCGGTGTCTTGCGCCCCAACTCTGTTCGCCTATATAAAATACCCTTGGTCCTTGCTCTTCTTCTTCATCCCCATTCCTCTCACATTCACAGCAGAGCTATGAAATCCAGTCGATGTTGTGAAGCTAGGTTCGTCAATCTGAGGGGATGGTGTGATCTGAGAAGAAGGAAGGACCCGGTTCGTCGAAGAAGTTCAAGTTCCCTTTTGGTAGTCAATCTTAGGGTTCACGATGTTTTACTTCTCAGTCGAATGTTTCTGGATCTGTTGGACCTACACCATGTTTTGGATACTCATTATCCTGTTGTTTCTCCATTGCCCTCGTCTATCTCGACTTCTAGAGTAGGTCTCGGTTGTACCGGGTTGCTCTTAACCATGTATCCCTAGATCCCCGTGTGGTAGCATTCGAAGTCGTGTAATCTTTCGTGTAATCCCTGATCTACGTAATGTAATCGCGTCTTCCCCTTCTGGTTCTAGTTTCGAATCTCAGGACGAGATTCTTTTTAAGGGGGGCTGGTTGTAACACCCCGGTGTTACGAGCTCGTTTAGCACAACGATTTAGGCCTAAGAAAAATTTCCTAAATAAGTTTCTCGGATTTTAAAATTTTAAATATTGAGCTTATGTTTAAAATGCCATTTTTAGCAAACGATAGTGAGCAAAGTAATTAAATAGTGCTTAAATATTTTTGTCTCTATGGGTTAGTGCGACGTATGAACTTTTGCGTGAAATAATTATTGGTGGAAGTTAAGCGTGTTAAAACTTAAAGTAAAATAAATAAAAACCAGCTTTTCGTGTCAACATTTGAGATTATGTTTAAAAGCGCTGTTGTCCTTGCTGCACTGTGTTCTGGACGTTGAGTACCGTGGTGCGTCTCCCTTGCCCTGAATAAATCCATCATGCGAATTATTAACGTCGCGCCATGGCAGAGTGAAGCCGAGTCAGTCCTGTCTCCCCGCTTGCTTGCTCTCTCGGACTCTGCTTGCCTTTTACGCCAGTACTTCCTGCTCATCTTTTTCTTGCGAAGCTGGTGATCTGGTTCAAATTTTTCTTTGGAGCACGTGGTTCTTTCCCCTGTCCTCGTCCTGTCTTTTCGCATTCTGTGCGCGCACAGTCACGTAGCTGAAGCCCATGCTACGCCCAGTAGCCACTACCTCCCTTGTCCATCAAAATTATGATCTTGTCGAGATGTCGCTGTCTGCCCCTGCGTGTCTCTGCTCCCCTTTTTTCTCCCTTCCAGAGCTCAGCTCCGAAACATCATGGTGCCCGCCATTGCTTTTCTTTTCCCCTCGCGAGCGTACGCGGGTTCCTTGGTCCGCTGCTATCCGCGCTGCCCATCGCCCGCTTCAGCGCTGCTCGGTCGTTGCCGCGCTCCCTTTCCTCTGCTTGTCCACGCCACCAGTTCCCAGCCCAGACGTCGAGCCCCACGGAGCTCCTTGGCTGCTGCCCCATCCATGCCTGCAGTCCACGCCACCTCCTTCGCACCGCGCTGCTGGCCACGCATGCGCGCCCGCCATTCACCTCCTGTCACCGAGCCGCCGCACCTTGCTCCACCTGCGCCGCCGCCTTTTATCCATTCACCTACACGCGCACCTCGGCCTCGCGCTGGCCCGCGCCCTTGGTTCCGCAGCTGTGCGCCACACCACCGCCGTGCCCACCTGACTACACCCGTGGTCATGCCGTTTCGCCCGCGCAGCCGCAACTGTTCTCCAGGCACCATCGCCGCCCGCCGTCGTCCGCGCAACCCCGCCTGCTGACCGTGCCGGTGATGCGCCCCATCGCCGCAACAGCCACATCCACGGCCATGACGGCCACAGCGCCTGCCCGCCTCCATGATTCGTGTCGGCTGGACATCACCGGTGGCGTTTCTGCCATGGTTTTCTGGTGCCCTCGTGCCGGCACATCCGCCGCCATGGGGCTTCGCTCCGCAGCACCACCATCTCTCCCGTGCATGTGCACCTCAGCGGCGCACGAGCACGCCTTGGCCGTCGGTGCTGTGGAGCTTGCTGAGCCATGGCTGCCACCGCATAGCCGCGCACTCCCTTCCCTGTGTACGCGCACCACCGTTGCATGACCACACGCCTGGATGCACCGTCCCGCCACCGGCCGATGATTTACCCAATCAGTGCTCTGCTTCTGGGGATGACGAGAGGGACCCCGGGGTAAGAAATGAGTAATTCCTGGGTGATTACTGCGAATTGGATGACTCGTAGGAACAGTAGTGTAACAAATGGTTAGAAATGTAGGGATGTTTTTACTAAACGGCCGTCACGTTGGGCTGGCCACGTGGGCTGCCAGTCTAGCGCTTGGGCCGACTTGGTGCTTCCTGGACCGCGCCCGCGCCTGGACCACTGTCGTTCGCTGGGCCATTGGCCGCGTGCCCCATCTGGGCCATTGGCCGCACGCCCGCTTGGGCCACGCTAGACGCGCCAGGGCCGTGTGCTGCCTGGGCCGGCTGGTCGTGCGCCCTACTGGGCCACCGCCGCGTTACGCTGGGCCACGCACTACGCGTGCCCGCCCGCCTGGAGGCCTCACCGCTGGACCAGGCCGACCGGGTCGCTGGGCCGGTTGATGGCCCTGGCCTTTAATTTCTCAAACAAGTAGCTAATTTAGTTTAGGAATAAAAATAATAAAATCAATATACATTTGTGTAGTTGTCCAAAAATTATGAAACCAGTTGTGTTGAATCTCTAAAATCAGGATCTACCTATTGGTATAATTCGTTCACATAGTTTCATGATATTTTTAGGAGCTATATAATTAAATTGGGATACTTAATATTGTAAAAATATAACTTATATGAATTGTTGGGATAAGTCGGCGATATTGTAGAATCTGAAATTTGTACAGTAGGCTCTTGGCAATATTAGGTACTCGTGGTAATTTTTGTAGCTCCAGAATAATCAATTGCTAGGTAGCCAATGATGCTTTATTTTGAGTAAGGATTAATTGATGGAATAAAATAAAGAAACACCTTGGTTTATATAACTAAAATAATTTGTTGGGAGATAGCGCCTTATCCGACAACGTGTATATGTAGCCTAAGTACGGTTGTCATTAGAACTAGCCCGTTAACTCGAGAGGCGTACGTCATATTTTATGAGTCACGATTGCTGTTGATTAATTACGTCTTTGCATTGCATCGCATGCATATCATATAGGTACGATGATGTATCAACGGATCGATCAAAGGATGATTGGAAATCCAAAGATTGTGTAATGGTATTCTCTCTAGGAGATGATGCAATGGGCTTTCTATCCAGATGATTGTGGATGATCTGAAGATGCAGAAACTAACTTTATATATATCTTACTCAGGCAAGCCCCGCTGCATAACCCCTACTTTCTGTAGTTTAAATTATATTTGTGCATTAAACTTTAAGGAGTTGATTGAAACCCACTTGCATATATATCTTCATCCTATGAGACTTACTAGTATGATAGGATCATGTAGAATGCTATGCTACAGGACTCCGGTAGAAGTTGAGTGATTGCCTGTCACTCACGAGATATAGGAAATATGTTACTATATGATTATCACTTGGAATATATAAAATGGTGGAAAGGAAAATGGTGACCGGGCAGGGATGTGGTTTGGGTATTGGTGGGTGTAAGAGGTTGTGTCGCCGTGGACGCGGGGCATAGCTTGGTTACACTGCTTTTCCTGTCTGGTCGGTTAAGGACCGATCGTTGCATAAGACTCTAGGCAGGTCACAGACTTATTATCCCGAGCATATATTTGTGTATGGGCGCTTGGAAGACTTGTTGCTCTCTTGTCGCGGATCCGGCTCTTTCCGGACCGACTGTCAGGGTTTTATTTTGGTGGAGGAGGTCCTTGCACCGCACTGAGTCTGGGACTCAGGGGCGGGGGCTTGGAGTCCCAGTTTGGATGGGGACCTGGACACCCGGGATAGGAGAGTGATGGGTTGGTCCTGCTTGTGCCTTGGGTACAAGTGGGGCGTGTGTTTTCGGGGTACCCAGCTGGGGGCATTGATTCGTCAATCGCCGGGCGATCCGGTACGGCTTGTCTACGGTTTAGCATCATAGTAAGAACGGAAAGATGCAAGAGGGAAGAGGGAAAAAGGAAATCTGATTGCTTACCACCTGCTTGAAAGTAGCACAGGTGCTTACATAAAATGGTTAGTTAATGAACCAATGCGGCCATTAATAAAAATCGAATATAAGGACGCACGCTTAGTAATGCTTCCTGCAAATGCAACCCACAAGCCAGATAGCCTTGTATATCCTTGGAGTCTTTTCTTTTCTACTGTTGGGTAAGTCTTGCTGAGTACAATTGAGTACTCAGGGTTTTATTCCCTCTGTTGCAGGTGACAGGTGGATGATAAAGCTGACTCTTGTGTGTGGATTCCTCCTGGTGGGCTCAGCGAGGATTCCTTTATGCTGCGATCGTAGTTGTTATTTATAACTCTCACCAAATGCTTTTATAAATGAAAGTTTCATAATCTGTTATCATAGTTTATATATCAATACTTCATCATGTCATGAACAGATATTTATTCCGCTGTTACATTAAATTGTTCATAACTCTGATAATATGATTACATTCTGCTGTTATAATAATAAATGTTATACTCTGATATTGTATTAAAAGTGATGTAAGAAATGGTTAAATGATGTAAGCTTTATTCTCTCATTTGTGATCCTAATGGCAAAAATATGGATTTTCGGGTTCTCCCCTGGGGTGTGCCCGACGGAACTGAGTAATTTGGTGTTCTCCTTCGGGTGCTTAGTGTCTAATGGAAGACAAGCACTCCTGGGAGGCATTAGATTAGACAGTTCTACCACACATAATGCCCTGGAGTTGGCACGGAAAGCCCTGGAGTCAGAGCAGAAAGCCCTGGAGTCGGAGCAGAAGGCCCGGTCAGAGGCAGACCAAGAAGTGCTCGCGCTTCGGGGCTGGGTGATGGGGACAGAGGAGGTGAGAGCCTAGCTATGTGAGCAGGTGGCACGGCAGGCAGAGGAATTCTCCACGCTTGAGAACTTCCGTGTTGGTACGTACCTTTTCTATTTTTTGTCGTGTTGATTTTTTCCTTCAGCCTATTTCTGAGCTTGTTGCCCTTCTTTCAGAGCTGGGAGGAAGGGTGAAGACGCGGGAGCGGGACCTGGAGACGATCAAGGCGACTTTCAGCCGGAATGCAGAGGAGCTGGCCAAGTCCCATGAAGAATGACGTGCTCTCGAGGGGGAACTTGACCAGATCTGGAACATTGCCTAGCTCGTCGTCTTGGAGGTCTTCAGGTTGGTGCCAAGTACTAGCGCGCCCGCCGTCCAGCTGGCGGAGGTCCCAGATGCGGTCAGGGACCTTATCACGAGCGGTTTGTTCTACGGAGCATCAAGGGTGTTGACTTCAGTGGCAACGCATGATCCGAACCTAGACTTCGCTACTATCTGTAGTGGGTATGCGGAAGGCTTGAGCACGGAGGACATCCAATCGATCGGGGAGAGCTTGCTGCCACACGCAAGGTCAGTGGCAGAGCAAGTCTCTACTCAGTGGGTGATGGACGTCCGCCGTGAAGACATGGGCAGAAGCATGCATGGGGAGGACGTTCCTAGCCTACAGATGGCACGGACCCTAGGTCGGAGGTGGACGTCGCCCTGGCTTTGACCGAGCCGAATGTCGTGCCGCCGGGGAGTGAGCAGCCCGTGCCTTCGCCGGTCGCACCAACAGCAGATGCCGCCGAGCCAGCCCGATAGCTTATAAAATATAAGTAATTTAGTGAACATAAAAAGTTTAAGTTCGTGGGGGAGCCCCGTGTAAACATTCTTGTGTGCTTAATGACTACAGTTGGTTTCGTTTTCTATGATGGAGTCACTCCGTTCGGGAAGCTTGTTCCCTTTTGTTCCTTAGTTTTCCCTTAGCGATATTTTGTTTTTTATTCTTTCTTTCTCGTACCTGCCCATTTGTCCCACAGGCTACAACCTTGGGAGCCTAGGGCATGGCCCATGAGGCTCAGCTGCTCGTAACCATAGGAAAAGGTGGGGTGCGATCGGTTGGAATGTTTTAAAGCAAAGCTACGTAAGGCAAATTAAAGGAACGAACTCCCCTTTTGATTGGGTAGGAAGGAATTTCATCATATGATAGTAAACAAAACAGAGAGGTAGTAGTGTCCCCTAGTGGAGCCCCGAGCGCCCCAGGCCGAAAAGTGTTTGGGTTGGGGTGCTTTTATAGGAGCATACGCTAAGTAAACAATGGTAAGACTGAAACTTAGGGAAAGAAATACGACATAGCTGTTCCTTCAGTCAGTAGGCATTCGGTCGGATCACTTCAACCTTCAGTCATCCGGATCCTTGCCCGCTATGCCCCCTTTCTCGGTCACTGCTTCTTCGCCTTTTTCTTCCTTTGGCCTACCGGCCTGCCGCAGAAGGCGCCTGAGGAGCTGGCAGTCCTTGTAGAGGTGTTTGATGGGGTAGTTATGATTGGTGCATGGACTCTCCATGAGCTCGTGGAAGTGGCCCAGAGGGTCCTGCTAGGGTTGCGTGCCCGCGTGATTAGCCGTGGTGACCAACGCGGAGTTGGCCGGTCGGCAGCGATCCTTTCTGTTCTTTTTCCCCCTTTACGTGGAGGGGCCCTCGTCCTGATCCTAGCGCTTGACCTTACCTTTGCCTCGGCCTCCATTGGAGCGCGGTGGGAGTGACACTTGCTGGAGGTGTCAGACAAAGGTCTGTGGCCCCGGGCTATCAGGGTTGGAACTCGGGTCGCTGCTGTGTGTGTCTCGGTTCGGCCCGAGCCGTGCGTATATAGGCGGTCGGTGCGGAGCGGTCATCAAGTCAAGATGAGGCACCAATGCAGCCTGTTGTGCCATGCCCGGCGGTTGTAGCGATAATCGGGTGGAGTGACCCATCTGCTGCGTCCCCATTCCCCTGGTGGGGAGTGAGGCCGCGAGTCGGCGTTGTGATACGGAGCTCTCCGCTTGTCGAACGGCAGCAGTCTCCACTAGTGCCCAGAGGTTTCGGTGGATCGCCTGTTCATGAGGGTTGTTTGGCTCGGACAGGCCGCGTAGAAGCATTGCCGCGGCGACGATGTTCTGATTGGCCTGAGCAAACTATGGGGGATTGTTCCCCCTATCCATTGTGTTGTGCTGGACCCAACGGGCGTGACCCCGGGCGCCGCTCGCCGGTATACGCGCACGGGGCACAGTGTGGTGCGCCGAGCGCGCTGGCGTAGTCGGTGACTAGTGCAGCCACTGTTGTCGTGGTTCCTCACCGTGCTTGCGTGCGAGCTAGGGGGTCTCTGCATGAGGATTTGGAGGGGCGTGAGTCTGCAAGGACTACGTTACTGCCGGTGGCTATCCCGGAGCGTCCGCCATAGCATACTCCTAGGACGGGAAACTCCAGTGAGCCGAGTCGAATCGAATCGCCATAGCCTGCCACGTCGAGGGTCGCAGAAAAGTGGGCCATCCGATGACCAAAAAAGTGTTGAATGTACAACGTCTTCCCCACGGACGGTGCTAAATGTCGGTGCAGAAAGTGACCAACAAGTAAATATTTGTTGTTTTGCCATACGTTATGATCGGAGGTGGCCTAGTACTCAACGACATAGGGTTTATACTGGTTCAGGCAACGTGCCCTACGTCCAGTTTGAGTCGGTCGGTGACTTTATTCCTGAGCCCCGGTGCTCGAAGTTTGCAGTGGGGTTATAAACGAGAAGGAGAAAGATGGGGGTGCACGAGAGGTCCGGTCGGCTCCAATCGGAAGGGCCTAGAGCGACCAGAGCTCCTCTATGAGCTAAGTGTTCAAGCATGTGCTTGAGGTCCAAACCTGGCGGTTCTGTGGTTGTGAGCTAGTGAACTTGATCGATCTAGATTAACTTGTATGAACTTGAATCAATTGAGTCTCTTGGGATAGAGTGAATCCCCTTTTATAGATGAAGGGTATGGACTTACAAGTGAGAGGGAGAGAGTACGTATGCTTCTAAGTCTTGTTGCCCACACCGATGGGTACAGGATGATGGTAGGCGCCCACAACACCGTTGGATGTCAGATGCACGTGGGAGGTTATGTTGTCTTGTTTCGGGTATGGCAGATGTCGGACCCTGCATATACTGTTGATGCCTAGAGGCATGTGAGGAGTTTCACCATGTTCACTCCGTACGGTAAATCCCAACGCCCACAACACTGTCGATGCCTAGAGGCATGTGGGGGGCCTTACCGTATGGTAGTTAACGGCGCCCACAATACTGTAGAGGGAAATATCGGCGCCTACAATACTATTTGTGTCTAGGCAGTTGTAAAGTGCGGTTCCTGCAGGTGTATAGGGTACGGTCCCTGGTAACACGGTTTGACTTGAGCTCCTTGCCTTGCTTTCTCCGTTCGTTCCCTGGTCCTTTCTGGGCGGGCGTCCCCGTTCGGTTGGTCCCAGTCGGCTCTGGTTGCGCCAGTCGGAGAAGAGCAGTGAGCAGGGTCTTTGCATACCCCGGTCGGAGATGTGGGGTCGGAGTCGGAGGTAGTGCTTTGCTAGGCCTTCCGGTCAGAGAGACCGTCCGAAGGTGGCTGGAGACCGAAGTTAGCGCTCTGGTCGGAGAGGTGGGCCGGAGTCGACAAGCGAGCATTGTTCTTCCTCGGCCAGACCTTCTTATCGGTGACTGGACTGCCCTTATGGCCTATTTTTTTAGACTCTTGGGCCGGTCCATGAGTTGCGCGCTGTCTGCTTAGGCCGAGCTTTTGCGAGGAAGCCGGTCTGCGAGAGACCCTGGGTTTATGAACCCAACACACGATAAAATGGATTATCTAAACTTGGTTCGATTCTATAGCAGTATTATACCGCAGTATCCACCTAACAATGCAAGAGTCAATGATATATGGGCAGGCGTCAGACAACCACATCTAGTTAGCTGCTTTCTGCAATGCTCCCATAGTTGCAGTGTCCTTTGTGCGAGGCGGCCAAAATTACGATGCATCCACTCACTGATATGCAAATACGACCAAAATTAGAAGAAAAAAACAAGCCGAGGGAATCAGGAAAAAATTAGGGACCTAGGAGGCCAGGAGCACCTTCAACTAGATCCAGCTAATTGATGGTAGAGGCACAAGGATGTAATGATGCTGGGTAGAGGAACGGATCGCATACCTGCACACATTCTGCCTCCGCCTGGTTTTCTGATTTTCTGCCCGGCGCCACCGTATTGCTGGTCGGTGGCTCGGCGCTGCTCCAGCAGCCAACCGACTGCTACCCTTTCATGTTGCCAGATCTAGCCGAGCGGTAACAGGGGATCCTGACCGAGTGCGGAATGAGGAGCACCGGGCAAGGACGCAGGGATAGCACCGCCACCCACCGTCGCACGCCGGGCGAGCGCTCGAGCCAAGATCCACCGAGGGGCCGTCACCAGTTCTCGTGAAATTTTTCCTCCATCTCCGAGCAGTTGCCACCAACACACATGAGTAAATGAGAGGGGGAGGGAGCCAAATTTTATAAAGGAGAAGATAAGTTGATTGGCGCGGCCATGGGTTACAAAATTTAATCTCGCGCCAGAAGAGAGAAGCAGAAATTCTAGTATATATATTCGTGAACTAGTTTATTTTAAAATATATTTGTGGCTATATATGTGACCAAGCATACATATAAAGATTAAAATTTTATTTCTATTTTAAGTCACTTAGTGGTATTTTGTATTTTTAATAATATATCCAACTCTTCTCAGAGAATTTTGAAACTTGGAAAGGGACCAAACCACGTTCTTATTAAAAATCAAACGTATTTATATTTTTAGCATGGAAATTAATATAATATATTTATTTGGCTATAAAAATAATTTAATTATAATTTTCAGTGAAAATATGTATTATAAACATATCTAAATAATTCTATCATGAACAAACATACCAAACTAGTCAAAGTGATATAAGAGCTTCTATAGCCAAAGTGATATAACAACAACTCCAAAATAGTCATCATATCTAGCATGATACTGGGTTTTGACTATGGTCAAACAACCTCTCTATCTATAATTCCAAAACACCGAGTTGTGTATCCCCAATTCTCGGTGACTAGGGGATTTAGCAAGAATGATAAGGGGAACACAAATTTTAATCAGATTTTATTTTTAATAAAAAGTTAATAATAATTCATTAAGGTTATTTTTTTCAAAGCATCAAAGTCACTTATCCTTGATGGCTTATGTTCTATAGTGAAGCCGATGATATTGTAGATCGAGTTCGGATTACAAAAGCCAATTCGATCTGATTAGAATTCTTGTGCTAGGTTAAAACCCCATACTCAATCAAACCCATACCATAACAAATTAACTCCCTTATTCAACCCAACCACCCACCCCATATTTTTCGCATGTGTTTGGTTGTGGGACTTGTTGGGTTAGGTTGGATCCATCCCTTATTTTCTCGAATGGAGTGAACCCATTTCTCGTTTGGTTGTGTGGGTCGGGTTTGTCCCGGTTTCTTGTTTTTGTTGGAGACATATGGGATGTGGGTTGAGATCCCTGCCACATGGCCCCACATGTCAGTCTCTATGCCCTCCTCCTTATTCCTCTCTCAGGCAGTACCTAGCAGCCACGCTGCCGCCCCCACGCCGCCTGCGCTCGCCCCACACCTGCGCTCAGCCCCACACCCTGCGCCTGCGCACGCACGTCTTGCTCGGCCCGCACCGTTGTGCTTAGCCTCTACTCGATCCCATGCCGCCACCCCCTACTCAGCCCCCGCGCTGCCTAAGTCCGCTCGGCTCCGCATCAGAAGCCGAACCCCAAAAATAAAAGCTCACGTTCACACCATAATTTTTTGTCAAAATTGACTGAAATTTGTTAAATAAGATTCAAAATGCCATTAAGCTAGTTTGTTAATATATGTATACTATGATATATTAAAAATTCAACATCAACACATGTGTTCAACCCATTCAAACCCACAAAAAAATAATCCAATCCTAACCCATCCAACCCAATTTTCTATTAAACCCAACCCAACCCAATCGCTAAGTAAATTAATCCATTCTCACCCATCTAGAGTGCACCCACTTGAAAACCCATTTGAACCCAACCCATTAGCAGGCCTACTGGTGCAGTATATGTCAGATTAGGTTTTGGGTACCGTAAATCCAATGATAGATAGGGTTTGCAAAAATATGTTTATTTTTAAAACAAATACAATATTTATTCTAACATGCATTTGAAGATCATATACAGATATTATTGAAAATGCACATATTTATATATTTTATCACTGTCAGGTTCCTCGCTCGCTTCTCCTCATAGAAGGGATCATATTCAGCCTGTTCGCTTGTTGGTTTCAGTCAGGGCTTATCAGGCAGCCAACAGTGTTTTCCTCTCACAACAAACCAGCACCAGCCGAGCTTATCAGCCCAGAAACCAACCAGCGAACGGACCGATTAACGAGGACGTACTTCTATCATAATAGCACTCACCGAGCTAGCTCTCTCTCACCTTGAGGTAGCCCTAGTTATATACAGCAACTATATCCTACATGTAGCCCTAGTTATATACAGCAACTATATCCTACATGTAGCAATGTATGGACACATTTCCTATTTTTGAAAAAAATAAAGAAATAATCCCATAACATGATTTTAAAATAATATTAGTTTGAAACAATAAAGTACATTATTTCCAGCATACCTAATTACTGTATGCTAACCCACCAATCATTCTAAAATCTTGAGAGGCAAACAAATAATTCTCTGAAGGCATGCAAAAAGTTAAAGTAACACCTATATCAAACTAGGATTTAACTGAATACATAATACTACACGACTGCAACCTTCGATTGTTAACAATTTTAGCCAAAAATCAAACTCCCATCTTCGAGCCTGGTCGCTGGTTGGTTTCTGGGCTGATAAGTCCGGCTGGTGCTTTTTTGTTGTGAGAGAAAAATATCATTGGCTGACTGATAAACCCTGGCTGCTGCCAACACCACTACACCATAGGATTCGAATCGCCAAATCACCGGAACTTCCCGCCGGCCACAGATCGGCACCACACGCCCCAAATTTGACTCCCTCTCTGCCCTCCATCAAAATCGCTCCTTTCCTGTCCACCACCCATGCCCCCCCACTTCTGCCTCTTGGGTGGACCGGAGCCCCTCATCCCCTTCCTCTCCAGCCGCGTCCCCAAATCCCAACCTCTTTGAACGATGGGTGCCCTCATGGCCTCACCCCTTCCTCTGATCCTCTCTCTACCCTGATCGACAGATCAAGACTTCACCACCTGGTGGCCGCCGCCATTGCTCTCCCCCGACCAGATCCACGCCATGGCGGCCTTCTATTTCTGCCTTAGACCAGCTGCATCCCGAGCCTGCGTGACGAAGCCGCCACCACGAAGAGCTTCACGGAGCCACCGTGTGCTAGGTTCGCCACACACCAATATTGGCTCAACATCAGGCAGGGGCATCCACGTTGAGTGCCAATCACCGCTTCATCACGTTCGGTAGTCGATCTGGCCGTCAATCCGTGGCTTCCTCTGCCAGTGAGAATCCCCCGGATCCCATATCTCTTCGACTCTTCCCCATTACTTTTGGTTGGGGTTCCATGCTGTTCATTTGGACCTAGTAGGTTGTGTTTTGTCTGTCTAGAAGGTGTTCGATAAAATGAGCATGTGCAACTTGCAGATTTATGAACATTCCCCTATGATACGTACAGCCATGACGGCTGCATTGTTAGTGAAAATATAATCAATTTGTACCTTTTTTTTATTTTAATAGACATTTGCATTTGGATACATCATAACTAGCATGTCTTGTTAAAATTCTATAGTATGTGTTTCCAAAGAACAACAATATTCCCATTCATAGATCGGTGTAGAATATAGTGAAGTGTACTTTGGGCTTAGGATTGTACTAATGGACATGCAGTTCCTTGTGATAATTGCTTGTATGTGCTTCTCTCTACTTGGATTTTGCAAACCTAGACATGCTTAGACTTGCCTATTAATCTAATGCCAAGTGTTACCACTTGCCATGTCACAAATTGTGTCCCAAGTCCTGTCTAGCCATGATCTGCAATTTCTTTGTTAGTGAATTGGATGAAGTTGATTTTTTTAGAGTTCTCGTCTTAGTATATTGCTTAGTTTTGCAATAGAATCGGTCTCTGTTTTAGATGGTAGCATCAATAGCCTATCTGATATCTCCCTACATCATAACTCTAAGCAAATAATCTCTCTCTCCTGGCACAAGGCTTGGTTGCTTGAAGGCTTATTTAATTGCCTGAAATGCGGAATGAATGAGGTACTGAAAGTTTATAGTTTACCTTTGCTTGTATTGTGGCTTGACAGATAACTGAGGTTCGGTAGTTGTGACATAAGAGGCATGCTGAATGGAAGTGAGCTTCAATTTGAAAGCAAGTATGATTGCACCTGTCTATTGATTCCTGCTCATGTACCCTTTATGTCATTTTAGAACGTGCTATCTATGTGTTTCAAGTGAGATCCTGTGATCCCTTATAAAATTTAAAAGCAAGTATGAATTGATGCTGTAGTAGCAGTTTAAATGAAGCAACCCCATGAGTTTTATGAATTTTATCTTAGGATGTCCTTACGTGCAAGATGTTTTGCTGAAGCTATTATGTAGTAGAGTTGTTCTTTTTTTTAATCTTATTTTCATTGGTAAATAATTTTTTTTTGTTTATGCAGGCATTAATCATAATCTCAGTTTCCCTTCTAGCTGTCCAGAGCTTATCTGATATATCTCCTTTGTTCCTCATTGATTTGCTAGGGTCTTGTCTGAAATTTGAAGGGTTGGGAATCTCTCTCAACTTTTACACTATCCAATGATTACTGCTCTGGTTATTTCTTTTCATTCATATGCTTAATGCCTCATCTTTCTGTTCTATACTGGGATCAAAAGAGGCCCCTCTAGTCTGAACTGCTGCTACCAACTAATGGTGTCTGTTTTACAGTTCTCATGTGATCACTTTGTTTAATTTCATATACAAATGACAGGTTAGTGACAAGTTTGTTTTAAGACAAAGCGAATAACTGATCACTATCTCCTTGATTAAGCAATCAAATCAAAAGGCCAAAGTAATGTAATAACTCTGTTGTCGTTACCTTTCTTTGGCCTTGGATTGCATATGTTCTGCAGTACACACAAGTTTTCCTGCTTGCTCGGCTTAGTTAACATCATGCTGCCCATGAACTGAAAACTTGAGAACCTTTATAAGCTTCTGCTTCTGCTAACCAATCATGATCATGCCAGCTTGTTATAATGTTACAGTCTAATTTAACTTGTTGAGTGTTTTAGTGGGACCTTTGTAGGAGATGCAACCAATACTATGAGCCTCTGGGATTTTAAAGAACCTATAGAAAGGAATAGTCCAGACGAAAGTAAAGGTAAATTTAACATCTTGTTAATTATAGAATTTTCATTGGAACTCGATTTTTTAAGTTGTTTGCTGAAATCAAGTGCCATCATGAGCTGCATATTAAACTTGCAGCTACCTATGAACTGAAGATATGGATTAGTGTAGTATTTATCAACAAGTCGGTAATGCACAGGTGAATTTTTTTTGCCACTCTACTACCTCTGAATGTTTCTGTATCAGCTTTGAAATTGTATATGGTTTTCGTATATGTTGTCGGTGTGAATGTTTTTTTTGTATATACCCCATTATCTTCTAGGCTTGATAAAATCAAATAAAAATCATATGGTAGATGTTCTCATTGTGGATGTTCTTAAATGAAGATCAATGTTGTAGAGCATTTTTTTTATCATATAGCTTTTGATGAGGAGTTTTACTTTTCAATGATTCTGCAAATTTGCAAACCTATTAGTCTTTAGTTTAAGATTCCAAATTGCTTACTTTGTTGAGTCCATGTTGCCAAAATAGTACAATTTCAATTTATCTGATGCATATACCAATGTTAATGATTCTTTCCAGGAGCAAGATAGAGTTTGAGTGGAGCGCACAACTGATGGACGGTCAATGTCAAGCCAACCTTTGCTACAGTGCTACACATAGCTTATTACATTTTGAATTGTTCAAAGTAGCTACTGTGCGTCAGTACCTTATGTGTTTCAGTTGTTGTGCGTGTGTTATCAACTAAGTTTGACATTGGATGTGGTTTCATTAATAAGTTGTACGAACAAAGCATATTTTTGATTAATGGATGTCTAAATGCTTCTTTCATCATATATTGTTCGGCATGCAATTATTGTTTGAAGCAAACAAAGCGTTGCAATATGGACTATCGACAAAATAATTTGGCGTTGCAATATATGATATATCAACAAACAAACGGTGTTGCAAAAAACATCATACCAATGGAATAGTGGGCGTTGCAATAGAGTCTCCAAGCTGTAGCAACACAATAGTTAGCGTGGCAATATAGGGTCCAACAATAGCAACCAGTATTGATCGTTGCAATATAGAAGCAACCTCTAGCAACCAAACATATACCGTGGCAATAGACGGATGCACCTATAGCAACCACAATGTTTAGTGTTGTAATAGAGAGGCTACCTCTAGCAACCAAATATTTATCGTGGCAATAGACGGTTCCACCTATAGCAACCAATATTGATCGTTGCAATAGAGAGGCTACCTCAAGCAACCAAATATTTATTGTGGCAATAGACGGTTCCACATATAGCAACCATCGAGATAGCGTGGCAATAGAGAGTCCATCTATTGCAATTAGGGATGAAAACGGTACGGATATTTTCCGACCGTATTCGAAACCGAATCCGTTTAGAGGGGTTGAGATATGTCCGTATCCGAGTCCGGATATCCAACATCCGATACCGTATCCGTATCCGAATACTCAAATCGCATATTTATGATGTCGATATCCAATCGTATCCTATCCGACATAGTTGACACTATCCGTATTCGAATCCGAATCCGGACAGAAATATGAAAACAAATGTAATATCGGTGATATCCGTCCGTATCCGATCCGTTTTCATCCCTGATTGCAATGCTATTGATGCGTGGCAATAAGGTCTATTGCAACACCAAATATCGTTGCTAGTGCACCTATTGCCACACTTTGGGTTCGTGGCAATAGGTATTTCTGGTGTTGCAATAGGGGAAAATCTATTGCAACACCAAAGAGAGTCGTTGGGCAAACCTTTCCCTACGGTTACTATGGCAACGCCTGCCGACGAAAATTTTCCATTACAATTTTGTCTTTCGCAAGCATTTTTAGTATATTGCAACGTTTTTAGGCCGTTGCATCAGGGTAAAACCTTGTAGTGCATAAAACTGAAATGCTCCTGATCCATCTTTTCTTTGCACAGCTGAAGGTTTGCATCGGTGCTCACCTGCTGCAACTTGGTGTCTCCTTTGTATTCTGCAGAAGATAAATTTACAAGCAAAATTAGAATGGCAGGTTAAAATACTACAAATATTGAGAGCTGTGCCTGACAAGTGAGGAGAGTGAACAGAGTACATTTCGCCAGAGGAGACATTTTCTGCTCTCATAATAGGGCCTTGTTCATTTTGCAAATTTTTTTTTTTGAACCCGATGAATAATACTACTTTCGTCTTATTTGGCAAATATTGTCCAATCGTGGACCAACTAGGCTCAAAAGATTCATCTCGTGATTTCCAACTAAACTGTGTAATTAGTTATTTTTTTATCTACATTTAATACTCCATGCAAGCGGCTAAAAATTGATGTGATGGAGAGAGAGTGAAAAAACTTAAAATTTGGATGGCATCTAAACAAGGCCTAGCACAGTTTATAGTTGTCATGGGTGTCACCAACAGAATTCACCGAGTTGTTTATGAAACTTTCTGTCCCTTGTGTTCAAGTGTTGTAAGGAAATGGAACAAGACACACCATTTGAAAAGCAGAATGACAGAATACATGAATTCAAAGTTTAAAAGGTCATGTGAGCTGAATCTGAGCTGAATCTGAAAATACAGGGCAGCCCTGTTCGTTTGGGCTGGTTTGGCTTACAAGCCATGGCTGAAGGTACCGTTGGCTAGTTTGGTGTGAGAGAAAAATACTGTTCGTTGGCTGATAAGCCATGACTTATAAGTCAAATACGACCAAGTAAACAGGCTGATTCATGATTCATCCAACTGCAAAGGTCTGAATGCACCAGACAATAGCTGGCTACCATAGAAATTGAACTTCCATGACCATTATATAGTTAGAATGTAAACCACAACATATGCACACTGATTTACTTGGATTAACAACATTGCTCTACCTTCAGTCCACCTTTTATGTAGCCACAGCCCACAAACACCACCCCAATTGGATGGTGGCTGTGCCTAAAAAGGCTCATCTCTTCCCTTATCAAGACTATCCATAATTACTATACCAAACTTCGCATTCAAGGAAGTTTCTTTCTCCAAAGAAAGGGCAAAAAGAGAAAGAGAAGAGGAAAGGAAAGAGGATAAATTCTAGCTGGCACTCAAAAGTACACTGATGATTGAGCCACGGTGTTTCAACTTTCAACCATGGCGATGTCGATCACCTCTGACCTTGGGCAGCAAGATGAAGCGAACTGGCCAGCGCCATCTTTTCTCTCCCCCCTCACATCACAGAGCAGCTGTTGGGGTTCTCGTCACTGAAGATGTTGTAATCCCCGGAATGCGAATGGGGCGGCATTGGGTACCCCATTGGGTAATACATCGGTGGGCGGCCATAGCCGTAGCCCATTGACGGGTACCCTGCACTGCCATGGCCGTGGTGGTGGCCATGGCCATTCATCATCATCATCTGCTGCTGCTGCTGCTGCATCAAGGCCATATTCGCCATGGGGTTCCCGGACGCAGCAGCAGCCTGCAGCATCTGGCCGCCCGACGGCATGCCACCGCCTCCCTGGTAGAACCCTGGCGCTGGCATGCCCTGTACGGCACCACCGGCACCGCTGCCACCACCACCCTGATGCATCATACCCATGGTCGGATGGCCTATCGGCAGCATACTCATGGGTGCGCCGCCCATCTGCCCTGTACCGGGGAAGCCGGCACCACCGATCATGTTAGGCCTCACCATGCCCTGCTGAGGCAGCATGCCGGACATGGGCCCACCAACACCGGCAGTAGAGCCGCCGCCCTTCTTCCCCTGGGCCGGTTGATTCCCGCCGCCCGGGGCGCCTCCCTTCGCACCCCCGTTTTTACCACCGCCGTTGTGGCCCTGGCCATTTCCCTTGCTCTGTGTTGGGATCTCGTTCCAGCCGCCACCCTTCTTGCCGCCACCGTTGCCGCCCTTCTTGTCGCCCCCGCCGGCGGCCATGGGCTTCATCATCATCTTGGGGTCGTCGTAGAAATCGTCGTCGAGGCCGTCGTCGTCGTAGTCCTCGTCGTCATCGAAGTCGTCGAACTCGTCGAATTCGCTGCCGTCGTCGTCGAAGTTATCCTCGGGGAGGGCGAACTTGACGGACTTGGGATCCTTCAACGGCGCAGCCGGGGTGAACGCCGGGATATTGCCGCCCAAGAGCTGCGGCGGAAGTTTCAGCCCCTTCATCTGCAACTGCTGCTGCAGCTGCTGGAACTGCTGCGGCGTCGGCTGCGGCAGCACCATCTTCGCATTCTTGCCTGCGCCGCCGCCGCCGCCACCACCACCACCCTTGTGATTGCCACCTCCCGCTCCGCCCTTCTGGGCTTTGCCGCTGCCGGCGTCCTTGGAATGGCCCTTGCCGCCGGCGTCCTTGGGCTGGCCCTTGCCCCCGCCACCGCCGCCGCCATGGTGGGCGTTCTGAGGCACGCCGGGCTTGGAGCCCCACAGCTGCGCCGGCTTGCCGGCCTTGTTGAGCTTCCTGATGATGGTGTCCGGATCCAGCAAGCCGGACACCGTCACCTTCCCCTGCTCCGCGTCGATGCTGCTTTGGTAGACACCTACGGATCAATTTCGTCAGAATTCCATCAGAAAATGCAGAGCAAACGTTGGGAAAAGAAAACACTAATCAACAAGAAAAACTCAAGCAATCCGCTCTTTGACAAAAGATGAGTTTTTCTCTCTCTCTCTCTCTTACCGTCGATCTTGTGGAGGGTCTTCTTGACCTTCTTCTCGCACCCATCACAGTGTATGTTCACTCTCAACATCAATGTCTGGAATGAGGAAGGAGGACGTCATAAAAAACAACAGAACAGAGGGATTTCAGGAAACAAAAACATGGCAGGACTGCTGCAGCCAGGGTACTCGGAAGGGAACACATGCTGCAAACACAAGCAAGAGCTGCCTCCACCTGCTGGAGGAAAATGGCAGCCAAAACAAGAAGAATGGTGGTAGAGTAGAGAAGCAGCAAAGCTCACACACCTGCACCTTGAGGACATCCTCCTTGCTCATCGTAACACGACTTTCAAATGCTACAACCAATGCACGAGACTAGAGGCTTCAAATCTGGTGGCCAGAGCTCTCAAATCAGGTGTAGACGAACGTGGAGAGAGCAGCTATGAAACATTTCTCTCTGTGAAACAGAAGGGAGGCCCAGGGAGATGTAGGCGCTTAATGGGGTTGGAGGCCGCAATAATATATCAGTAACACAGCTGCAGAGAGAGACAGAGCACAAGAGAGCGAAGGGAGAGAGCGGTGGTAGTGAACTAGTGGTTACTTGTACAGGTAGTACATCGAGCTGACGCTCGTTGAGATAACGGCTCTTGATGTCTTAATGAAACTTGATGTCTTAACGAAACGCCACTTTGGCTCGGCTCGTATAGGAACTCGATTCGAACTAACTAGTTTTGTTCAAGATCTAAACAATAAAATTATAAAAAAATATAGTTTTTATATTTATCTTAAGCTTAAGAATAGTAGCGATGCAAAAGTAATCTTTTCATAAACGTTAAACCAAATAAATAAATTAACATGTACTGACACATATTTAGATATAAAGGCGTACCAAATAGGTGGCCTACCAGAGTGTCCACGTACGTTCTATTTAGTTGGTGCGTTAGATCGAAATTTCACGACTCAGATGAAGCGCGTCACAGCCGGCCTTCCTCCGTGCATTCGACAGTGGATAGATGAAGCAAGCACTGGTGATTGTACGCGGCACGCAAATGGACGTTGGCATGTAGCAGGAGACGGCGGATTCTCGGCATGCATGGCCGATGCCTAAATTTGTACGCTCGGCACGGCTCCCATCCCGTCCCTATCTCCAGTTCTCAACCCATCCCATCTCCATTTCTCAGTCGCACAAGCAATAAAGATGGCAACGGGCACAGAATGCCCGCATGCCCGCGGGCATGGAACCTGATGGGCAAGGATACGGGCACCACTTCTTGCCCGCGGGCACGGGCGCGGGCACCATCCTGAACCCAGAGGATAGTTCTTCGCAAGCAAAGAAATTTGTTATCCTCGCCCGCTTATCCGCCAGACCCGCTCCACAGGTCTAACATGTGTGACCTACAAGCAAATATATGTATATATACACGATTTGTTGTGAATATGTATCTTCGTATCTCTTGTAATGCACTATGATTTATATATATGCTCAAACTGGCGGGCACACGGGCATGCCCGCGGGCATTCCATGCCCGCGGATGGAGGGCGCGGGCGTGGTTTGTTGCCCGTGGCGGGTCGCGGGCGCGGGCGCGGGCGAGAGATTTAGCTGGCGGGCGCGGACGTAAGAAGATAGTATCCGCGGGCACCATGCCCGTTGCCATCTTTAACAGGCACCCAACCCCGCCGCCTCCAACCCTAGCCAGACGAGCTCCACCTCACCGCCAGCACCGGCGCCTCCCCCACTGGCCTCCTCCTCCTCTGCTCCTCCCTTCTCCCCCCCTGCAACTCTAGCCCCGACGAGCTCCACGACCCTGTCACCGCCGCAGCCGCCGGTCGTCTCTCCGACGTCGGCGGCCACCACTCCCCCGCCCACCTCCCCCTCCCCTACTCCTCCATCTCCCGATGGCGCGACCACTACCCCGCGGCGTCGCGACCGCGTCCGTCCCGCCGATCCGCGTCGCCCCTATCCGACCCACCGCCGCCACCCAATCACTCTCTTGTCTCCCGGGTATCTCTCATCTTCCCCATCTCTCTCGTCACGGCCGCCGGCCTCCTTGCCTGCCTGCCCGTCGACGTCGCTCCCTCCTGTCTCCTCTCCCTTTCTCCTCGCTCTCTGTCTTCCTCTCTCCTCTCATTTCCTTCCTCTTCTGAAATCCACAACCACAAGTGGCGGCGAAGGGCGTAGGGCGGCGGGATCCAGGCGTGGGTGACGGCGGTGGTGGCGGGCGGATCCCAGTGGTGGCGGCTGGATCCCAGTGGTGCCTGCTTCTGGATCCCGGCATGGGCACCTCCATTTGCATCGCCAGGATGGGCTCGGTCGAGGGGGGCCAGATCTATGGAAGCCTGGTCGAGGGGGGCGGGATCTACGACAACTTGGTTGAGGGCGGTGAGATCCATGGCATCGTATCCTGCTCTGATCCAGCCGACTAGGGTTTTTGCCGCCGCGGATCTCGCTGTCCACGCCATGGAGACCTCGCCTGGCAGCCCGGAGTCAAGCTCACCGCCCCAGCCCCGGCCACGTGGCGGCGGCCCTCGTGAGGCCACGTGGAGCCGCGTTCGCTGCCCCACCATAGGCCGTGCGGCGTTCCCCTCGCCAGATCTCAGCAACTATCAATTTTGTTTCATGAATTGTGCCTCCTAAACTATAGAACAATAGTTTCTTTTCTGTTTTGTTTGTTAATGCAACATCATCTGTGGTCAAACTTTACATGCTTAACCAATTATACGAATCAAATATGAGCAACAACGTTATCCTAAAATGCTGAAAGCCATGTCTTGGAAAATTAATTTATAGGTGTTTCTTGTTGATGACTGATATCTGGCATTCACTATAAGTGAAAACTTATTGAAAATTAATTACTTCCGACATTCACAATCAAGAAATAGTTGTATTATTACTATTTTTATTACTCTTGGATTTCTAAGTCTCCAATCTCGATTCATGTTCACAGCTGATCTCTCTCAAACTAGTGTCACATGGACACTCACTCATTTCTACTAAAAGGGTGCCATTGCTAATTTGAGCACGAAACTCACCAAACACATAATATGAATACCTTATCTATTTTGTTGCTTCTTCCAGGCTTCATGCTTATAAAGCTCCAATTGTTTTATCATGAAAATTTTTCTGTTGAGACGGCTTTCTGGCTTCTCAACATGTTTTGGTGTTCACAGCCTATATCTGCACTTATCTTTCATTGCCTCCATAACAATGCTTAATTGCTGGCTTCTATGAAGGTATCTAATACTGAATGCGATGAGCACAAAGGAAGAATAGCAATTGGACGGCTGCATGCAGGAGAACTTCAGCGTGGCATGGAGGTCAAGGTATAAATCTGCTCTGCTTGTGCATGTTTTGGCATAATAATGTGAACATGAACATTCCGGTTAGAAAGTTATATAAAACGTGGTAGTATCACAGACAGGCTCAACCAAAGGAGAGATTGAAATTTCTGCTGAGTGAAAATAACCATTTACAGTGAGGTGTTATATGGTTCTTTACTACATATATGTTGGATAAAGTATTACTGAGTCGATGCCACAATGCTGGTAAATTTCATTTGCAATATAATAAAATGTATAGCATTTTTTATGAGTACCTGAGTTTTGCCTTCTCTATTTGAGATTGGCGCCTTATGATTCATCTTAAATTTCTTGAGGAAGTCTGTGAGTAAAGCAAATCATATATAAGATAAAATGAACTGCTGGGATTAATTGAGGCCTGAGCAGTCTCCACATCTCTTTATCTTACATTTTAGAAGCTCATTTGGTGCATTCTATTTTGAATTTTATCCTTATAATCCCAACATGCATGTGAGCAAATGTTATGATATAGTCAGAAATTATTGTGTTTTATGTGAACGAACTGATAGCTTGGTGGTTCACTGTTGTGCAATGAACCGGTTGTGAGTTTGGCTCCCAGACTTGCATGTGGGTGCGCAAATATGTGTGGTGGGCGGTGGTTAGATGTGTCCAATAGTGGTGCTCCTCGGTCGAGTTTGTTCCCGGATGCTGCACTAAAAAATGCCCCACGCTGTATGCAGCCTTCGGAGCCCTTTGCTGGCCCAAAGTGATTATGGTTTCTACCTCTCAAACAATGCCGTTGGGGCAGTCTTCCCTTGGGGTTAAGTTTTTTTTTAATTTTTGTGTTTTATAAATGAAAGTATTGTGATATATTGGGTCTTCAGATTCAGTTTCTCGTTATATGTATTTCATCTATTGAAGGATCTGAGTCTAGCTCAATCCGTGGAAGGTGTGGCTTAACCCTGCACCACCCAGGTTTGGGTCCTCTTCGACTCAAATTCGGTTACATATTTCTTCTTATATACAATGCCACATGGTTCCTCCTTGTTGGTCAAGTTTTTATTTCATCTATTGGTTCCAAAGTCTATTAAGTCTTCTTTTGAATAAAATTAGAAAATTTTCTTCACCTGTTATCATATTATTGCAGTAGAGTTTCTATTGATTAAGATATTTTTCAGGTTTGTACACCAGACGGTGCTTGCAGGGTTAGTAAAGTAAGTGGGTTTTTTGTTTATTAGAACTTCAGCCGCGTCCCCGTTGAATCTGTTGGTGCTGGTGACATTTGTGCTGTATGTGGAATGGATGGTATCATGGTAGGTGTCTGTGCATTCATATTCATTATTCAATCTTCCAGTTCATATTTATACTTATAACATGATTCTATATGCTTTGAACTATCCAGACTGGGGAAACTACAGCTGATAAAGTTACAGGAACACCATTGCCCACTATCAAAGTGGAGGAGCCAACAGTCAGAATGTCTTTCTCCACCAATACATCACCTTTTGTTGGACGGGAGGTATGTCTATCCTCCATGCTAACAAAAAATATGTTATATCACTTCCTAACATGCTCTTCTGTGTTAAAGAGTTGGGAAATCCATAAAATATACCCTCATTACTCCATATGATCTCTTGTATTCTGTATTCGTTGTTCTAAATTCGTGCAGTCAACCTTCTAGAAGCCATAATTATAGATAAAAGGTTTTCTCAGTTCTCATGTTAAAATGGTATTTTGTACACTTGCCATAAAAGTACTTTGGCATTGTTATGCTTCAATAATTTTTGGTAACTACAATAAGGAAACTAATAATCGAAAGTTGGTATTGTTAAGCTAAATTTCTTCTATATCTTAATGAATTGTGTAAATGAGTGCCCTCCATGATAGTGTCCTTACATCACTTGTGAAATACTATACCATGTTAAATATAATGCAATAGTTTGGTTTATTCTCTTTCTAGAATACTGACAAATTTACTTCTTCTCATTCACTTTATTATAGGGGAAATACGTTACTAACCGAAATCTCCGTGACAGGTTGTATCGCGAGCTCGAAAGGAATTTGGCTATGAAAGTAGAAGATTGGGAAACTGCTGATACATTTCTTGTTAGTGGCAGAGGCACACTGCATCTCACAATATTTATAGAGAATATGTAAGAACTTAAATTTGGTAGTTTCATTAATTCAGTGACTTTTGGTTGTCTTAAGAACAATGTGAACTTTGCAGGCGGAGAGAAGGATATGAATTTATGATTGGACCTCCAAAGGTCATAAAAAAGACAGTGGATGGAAAACTACTAGAGCCTTATGAGGTAAGTCTATACTTTATTGTATACAGAGAGTTGGAATACATTTATTTACTGATTTATTAGCAATAAACCTCTTTTTCTATTACTTCATTATTCCTGGAACTCCTTTGTCCTTAGTTCCCAACTTCCCATTTAATTAATATGTGCTGTTATGCTACAGATCGCTGCTGTTGAGGTCCCAGAGGAGTCCATGGGATCAGTTGTTGAGCTTTTGGGGCAAAGGCGTGGACAAATGGTTGACATGGAAGCTGACGGGTTTGTGCCATACTTTCATTATCTCATCAAATCGGTGAAATGCTTGTTTACAATCTGTATACTATTTTGATATAGGAATGGCTATAAGACTAGTGCCAATATTCTTCCGACTTATCACGCTTCAACTGGTTTCTTAGAACAACCTTAGAGTCCAGTGCTTCACTCCAGCATTTCCATCCTTGAATGACATACAATATTTATTTTCAACACAATATTTTTATAACTACTAGTACTAAGTAAGGGTGTAAAATTAAGTTTCATAATCCATGCACCAATATAAGTGAATACAGTATGGGACTAAGAGTAAACTTAATTAAATACTCTTAGCGTCATGTATATTTGAAACAATTTTATTTGAGAAAAAAACTGAAACTTCAATATGAACCTATCCAAACTAACAAAACCCGTCGATTTTCTGTGAGTTCAACAATGGTCAGTTTGCACAATTTAGTTGGGAGCTGCTATCTCCTTAGTAATGAATCATTTATCTTATCTGCTGACAGGATAGAAATCGTGCAACAGGTGAATTGCTCTAGTTTACGAAAAAAAAATCACTTTTGAATTAAAAGGGGATTAAGATAAGATTAATTATTGACCTGGCTTGTATTAATCATATTATACTCCAGTCTTTTGCGTTCTGCTTTGTGTTATTGAGTCATTGCCTTGATGCGTATCATTTTGAATGGTAGGCCGGAGGGAACAACATTGCTGAAATACAAGATTCCTACCAGAGGCCTCATTGGACTTCAGAATGCAATTCTTGCAGATACTCCCCTGCGACTGTCTTCCTAGGTGTTCGTCATCTGCGAATGCAAGTGGTAATAAATTATGGTCTTCTGCTACTGCGAGAGGTCCTCCGTCTTCTTAGATGTTCACTCCTGTGTCTTGAACTAGGAACCAGCAAGTCCTCCCTTGCGTTATATCAATCTTGTACATCTATGTGAAATGTTTGAATCATCTTAGAAATTGCAGTGATGAGAATATTAGTCAATGATAGTATTTGACTGTTGATGATAATAGCTCCTTATTCCGTTATTTTGCACTTTTCTTGAACTGACTTATCTCAAATGTGCATATCTTACAACAGATGGTGTCGTGATCATATAATGTGCGTATCTTGGACATTTTAGAACCAGTAAGTTCTTTTTGGCCTGTTCTCAGCTCATTAAAAGCTATCTACTCGTCTTTCCACCAAAAGTGTTTCTTCAAATCTTGGTACATTTTTGAACCTCTAGGGTGGATATAGTACTTAGAATCATGAGCTTCTGACAAAATTTCCTCTCGTAGCACTAGGTCAGATGGAACACAGATTCTGTTCTTGAACCAGATGGTTCCTTGTTCATCTTCATGGTGGTTTGTCTTATAGCCTAGTTTCTTCAGACCACGGAGATATTCAATCTCTTCACAATCTTTCTGAGCTTGACGGATGCGTTCTGTGAGATCATACTGTATGCGGAGCTCGTGCAATAGGCCGTGCGGTAGTATCTCAAGTTGGAAATCATCAATCTCTTCCTTGAGCTCAGGTGGTACGGATTCAGTGATCAAAGTGTGACAGTAGCTCTTGCGACTGAGAGCATCTGTGACTACATTAGCTTTTCTCGGATGATAGTGAATTTCTAGGTCATAGTCCTTGATCAACTCTAGCCAACAGCGTTGCCTCATATTCAAATCTTCTTGAGTGAAAAAGTACTTCAAGCTCTTGTGATCCGTATAGATATCACACTTGTTGCCTATCAAGTAGTGTCTCCAGATCTTCAGGGCATGCACAACCGCTGCTAACTCAAGATCATGAGTAGGGTAACGGTTCTTGTGTTCTTTTAACTGTCGAGATGCGTATGCTATTACTCTTCCATCGTGCATCAATACACAACCAAGTCCTTGACGGGATGCATCACAATAGACTATGAAATTTTTGCCGATATCAGGCAATGCTAGCACAGGAGTTGTGGTAAGCTTCTATTTCAATTCCTAGAAGCTTTGTTCGCACTCGGGTGTCCATTCAAACTCATTGGTCTTCTTCAGAAGATTGGTCATTGGACGGGCTATCTTGGAGAAGTTCTCGATGAATCGGCGATAATATCTAGCCAATCCCAAGAAACTTCTGACTTCTGTCACATTACGGGGTTCATCCCACTCTTTCACAGCTTCAATCTTGGCCGGATCAACTGTGACACCTTTAGCTGATAGTACGTGGCCTAAGAAGGCAACTTCCTGTAGCCAAAATTCACATTTGCTGAACTTTGCATAGAGCTGATGTTAGGCCAATTTCTCAAGCACGGTTCTCAGATGATATTCATGTTCTTCAGTGGTGGCTGAGTAGACAAGGATGTCATCAATGAATACCACCACGAACTTATCCAATTCATCCATGAAAACCTTATTCATCATGTTCATGAAGTATGCGGGAGCATTCGTGAGTCCAAAGGACACCACGGTGAACTCAAACTGACCATACCTAGTCACAAAAGCTGTCTTTGGGATGTCATTCTCTCGAATCTTCATCTGATGATAGCCAGATCTGAGATCAATCTTGGAGAAATACTTGGCACCTCGAAGCTGATCAAGCAGATCATCAATTCTTGGTAGGGGGTACTTGTTCTTGATGGTGACTGCGTTCAAGTTCTGGTAATCAATGCACATTCTCATTGAACCATCCTTCTTCTTGACAAACATAATGGGGGATCCCTAGGGTGAGGCACTGGGTCTGATATATCCCTTGGAGATGAGCTCATCAAGCTGTTTCTTGAGCTCAGCCAGTTCATCAACTGACATGCGATAGGGTCTCTTGGCAATGGGTCCCGTTCCCGGCAACAGATCAATGATGAACTCTACATCATGGTCTGGTGGCATACCCGGTAATTCTTTAGGGAATACATTAGGATAGTCTCTGACTACAAGCACATCATGAACTGTCTTTTTTCCTCTTTCTGTGATTCTGAACTCGCTTTAAGGGCACACAGGATAGAGGTGAACTTTCCAGACTGGGGTTCACATCTAATGACTTGGCCTGATGGGTGGGTCGCTTGGACATATCTAGGTGAACATGATATGATACCTCGGTGAATGGTTAACCAATCCATACCTAAGATGACATCTAGGTTCGTGGAAGGTAACAGGGTTAGGTTGGCTTTGAAGATAAGACCCTCAATGGTAAGACTCACTCCCTTGTAGATATGGGTGCAGTTTAGGTTTCCTAAAGGTGAGCTGGTGATGATAGGCTTTTTACGTGGGGTTACAGGCAGGTCATGCTCTCATGCAAATCTGGATGATATGTACAAACAAGTTGCTCCAGAGTCAAATAGAACTGATGCAGTATTGCCATTAACTAAAAACATACCGTACACAACGTCAGGGGCAGCTTGTGCTTCCTCGGCGTCTAGATGGTTGAGACGTCCATGAGTAGTAGATCCCTTGAACTGTGATATCTGAGCAGCTGAGTTCTGTGGGCATTCAGCGGCTTTGTGACCTGGTTGGCCACAAGCAAAGCAGGTGAAAGGCGTACTGCCTGTAGGGGTCGGCATGGTTGCCTTCTAGTTTCTAGTGCTTGGTGCGGAGCGGTTCTGTGCTGGGCGTTCATTCGCTGAGCGGGGACGGTTGAAACGATCCTGATTATTGCGGTCCTGTGCATAACGGTCCCGGGTGTAATGATCCTAAGCAGGGCAGGAGTATTTGGCGGTGTAGCCTCCACTTCCCCTACTCGATCCAGGGTTGTCATCCCTGTTATGGCGAGAGCATTCCCTAGATGGTGCATCTCCGCGGAACCTCTTGCGATCACGACCACAGAGAGACTCCTCAGGCTTACGTTTCCTCTCCCTGTACTCTTCTCCAGCTTCAGCATGGTCCTTCTCAATCTGGATGCAGCGATCCACCAGAGCACGCAATGTGTTGCTCTCAATACCACCAAACTTCAGCTTGATGTGCGGGTTAAGTCCCTTGCGGTAATAGTACAGCTTCTCCTTCTCAGAGTTCACAACATAGGGAGGCGCATAGCGTAGAAGGTTAGTGAAACGAGTAGTGTACTCAGTCACCCTGTCCTTTCCCATCTTGATGTTGCGGAACTCCTCGGCTTTGGCCTCCATGATACCCTTGGGAATGTGGTACTCAGTGAATGCTTCAGCGAACTCATCCCATGAGATGTGGGCAGGGTCCTCATGGGAATCACTGAAACTATCCCACTAGGCGCGTGCTGCACCTATGAGCTGGTGTGTGGCTGCTCCAACACACTCATCGTCGGTGAAAGTAGTGAGGTCAAGCTTCTTCTCCATCTCCTTGAGCCAGTCATCGGCTACAAGTGGGTCAGGGTCGGTGCCATCATAGGTAGGTGGCCTTAGCTTCAGAAATCCTTCCAGCTTCCTTTGAAAATCATTCTGCTGACCCCCATGGTGATGGTTTGCTCCTTCTACAAGAGCTGCAAGAAGCTGAGTCTGTTGTGCCATTACTTCTGCCAGGTTCGATGGTGGTGGTGGTGGTGGAATGTTCTCCTCAGGTGGTGATGTATTCTCTAGGTGGAAGGGTATCCCTCCACATCCACAGCCACGGCCACAGCCACGATTGTTGCCACCATGTCCCCCATTTGGTTCAACTGGTTCAAGGGTGGGCGCACGTCCATGGTTCATTAGGCGATTTGATTGGTGGTTCATCATCTGCAACATGGATCATAGAGAATTTAGTGCTTGTGCCAAAAGTGCTTATAATTCAATATGATTACATGATTTTTGATGATTTAAAGAAAAACATTTACACTATCCAACACTCATTACAAAGAAGCAATAAGATCCATAAGATGCAATAAGATCCAAAACATTCATTACATGGGTTTTATTACATAGCATCATCTCTAGTAGCTACACTTAAAGACGTGTGAGAATCGTACTACGCATAATGTCTCATAATACATCTCATAAGGGGTACATCATGGGGTACAACTTACGGAAGCTACTGACATGACTCATGACCACGCAGGGTCATTCTACTCTAACTCGTATACCGCAGTTAGGATATGACTGTTCTCGATCTCGATCTCCTCATCAGACTTGTGAAGTCGGGACACGTACTTTAAGGCCTCAGCGAGCTCCTCAGTAGGCTTGGCTCCAGGTAGGGTAGGGCAGGCGTCTAGGTTGAGGCAAGTCAGGGCTAACTCAAACTCCTCTATCCTAGGCTTCGTCTTGCTACGAATCTCCTTGGGTAGCTGATCCCACATACCCTTCATCTCCCTAAGGCGCTTCCTGTCAGACTTCTGCCAAGCCTGCCATGTCCTCTCACACTTGTCCTGTAGGTACTCGGTCTACCTGAGTGCCTTGATTAGGTGACCCTGGTTGCGAACGGCCTTCTTCCTGAACTCCTCTAGCTCCTGAGTCAGGGTCTTGTTCCGAGATTTGATCTTCAGCATGTCAATCCCCTTGGATCTCTCTCTATCTCCTCTGCGGTTGAACTTGGCCTTCTTGTCGTCCAACTCTCTCTGCAACTCCAAGACCTTGCTGTCAAGGTAGCAATTCCTATTGCCTAGGTCGGCTGCTTTGTCCTGTAAGTCAGCGACCTTGGCTCTGTGGTCCTCCTCACGACGGTTGAGCTCGTCCTGTAGCTTGGCAACTGTCTCTAGTAGACTAGCTTGCTCCTGTGCTCCCTGCGAGTCTCGCTCCTAGTACTCCCACCGGAGGGCCTAGTCCTGACGTCTCCTCTGCTCCAGCTGGGTCACGTACCTATCCTGCTCTAGTAGGTGGATAGCTGAGACACGAAGGCATCTATCCTCCTCGGCAAGGATAACTCTGCCGGCTGCAAAACTCTGCTCACTAGGGGTAAGGCTGAGGTCAAGGGCCTGGGGAAGTAGATGGAACTCTGTCGTCTTCAGGTGCTCATAGTGGTCCCTCATCACTCTGTGAAGTGCCTTGTGTGAGATAGCTCGCAGTCCCTCCTCGACTGTGTCCTCTATAGTCAACTCGGTGGAAGCTGGGACAGAAGGTAAGGTAGTGCTAGCTGGAAACTCGGCTGAGGTGATGACTAGTCCTTCGATTCCTCCTTCCTGAGCTGGCTTTCCGGTGCAGGTGACCTTGACAAGCTCATCGGGGACACCTAACGTGACGAGAACTCGGCAGAGGGTCTGTGCAAAACCCCCGAGCTCACGTAGGTCGAAGGTAAGCTTGGCGTGGTCCAGAGGTAGCGGTCCTAGAGGCGGCCAGTCGACGTTTGTTGCCATCTACATGTTTCAAGGGAACAGGTGTTAGTAGGTCAATAAATGGATAAGCCTTGCATAAAAGTAAATGCAGGGTCGGTATATAACCGAAAGAAGGGTTGTCCACGTCCTATTCTATCGTCCATTTTTGAGGGTTTCGTCCTATGGTCAAGTATGGCTCTGATACCAACTGAAATAACCCCAATTTCCGCGAAGGGAAATCCACAGAGTTGAAGTGTAATAAGACCGTAGTAGATCATATTACCCAAATCCCAGTCGAATATCACATCCATACAACGATAATATCAGAGTTCAAATAGTGTGGAATTACGTAAATTATTATATCGCCGCATTGGCGGAATCAAAAGTAGCATTCATTTAGAACAGCTTGAAGATGGATTGCCAAACTCAAGCGTAGGCATGAACCCCTCAACCGTCAAACTCCTCGGAGCTATACTCCTCAGCAGAACCTGTATGCCAAAATTTATCAGTATGATTTGTACTGGCCACTCCCAACCCAATGAGCATTGCTTTGTGGAAATTGGATGCAAGTTGGACATAGTCAAGGGAACCTATAAAGCTGGGGTTTCCTATGCATTAGCATATCAAGTAAATAATAATAGTTTGTCAAGTTTTAACACCATTCCCACACGCATTCCACTCCATTCCCTTTTCCGAGCCAGGTTTCGATCCTGGGACCGATATACCACCATCTCCATCATCCCCATACCATACCATCACTCAGTCGACAGGCCAACTCCCACTCGACACTGTCTCAAGGCCCGTAGCCCCTGGCTACGACCGACACTCTCTCACGGGGGAAGAAGAGAAGGACTCATCTCACTATCTAGTTTAAGCGAAACCCAGGAAAGGTCCATAGCCGACAAGTCAGCACATGTATCGATCGATCAACCATACACTCTGTAGAGGTTTTACATAACCACAAGATCTGCCTTCCTCGCTGACCGTCGTCAACTGGGCTGATTCCGGCCGCTTGCTAGCCTAGGATAATGCCACTCTACCATTCAACCCTGGTACACCCCAAGTCTAGTCTGGGGTGGCTGAAACTGTGAGTCATGAGCCAGGTCCACAAGGTCTCCATGAAGTCTCAGAAGGGTGTGGGGGAAATCCTCCATGTCCCGTACCTCCTTACACTGTCCGCTATCATCCTAGTAGTAGTGGCAATATCCTACCAAGTAGTCCGGCTGTCCCGCACCATATAGGGCGAGTGGTACGTAAGGCTTCCCGGTGAATCTGAGTACTAGTAAGTCCTTAGGGGTGACCAAGCCAGAATGTCTTCATCAGGGTTTCCATTTATCGTGCCACCACAGCACCTCCATCCCGGGCTCCTCCCATCACAGGTTCACACCTAGGTCCACCTCATATACCATTTACCCACCATAGGTATCCATTTCTAGGGGTGCCCAGGTAGCATCCCATAGCAAGACTTGCCCCAGGCTCATCGTGTACTCCAACTTGGTCGACGCAACCCTCACCCTCCACACACCCAAGTCACAAACGCAGCACTCTCCCCATGGTCTAGTTAACACCAGTGTCCACCACGCACGTAGTATAAGCATAGTAGAAGTATATGTAATGAAATATATAGCAGTAAGCGTGTGTCTAGCCTATTACTAGGGTATGCTGGGGTAAGGTTGCGTCAAGGTAAAGGCTTTCAAGCAACCATACTACCATGCAAGTCCTATTATAATATGACTGTAGCAGTAAAGTAAAGAGATAGGAGCTCTACATTAGCCATGCGTAATAGGTGCTACGAGATTAGGTGGGATGTGGCACCTTCAGTGTAGTCGTCTTCGTACTCCTCACGGTACTCATGATCCTCGTTGGTTTGGTGCTCCTCCGAGTCTGCAAACGATCGCATTATAGTCGCATTAGCGACGTATATAGAATAGCACAAAGGAACAATGAAAATTCAAAAGAGCCAAATGCACTCAAACATGGGTTCATTGCGTAGAGCTTGATTTTAGATGAATTTTGGTCCTAGTTTCGTATTTTTCTGAGGTCATATGAATTAGTTATGAATTTCCGAAGTTTAAATCTATTTCTGAAAATGGAAAAAGGCTAAATTAATCCTGGGCTGACACGTGTCATGCTGTGGTTGGTCCACGTGGCTTGCTGACGTCAGCATCACGGTTCCAAGCTGACAGGTGGGGCCTAGCTGACGTCAGCATGACGTCAGCGTGACATCATCAACGTCATCCACACCGATAGGTGGAGCCAAAGGCTTTTGGGTCACTGACAAGTGGGTCCGGTTAATGTCAACGTCGGTCAATGTCGAGTCAACGGTCAACGATCAATGGTCAATAGTCAGGGTCACTGACATGTGGGGCCTGGCTGCTGACGTCAGCAGCTGATGTCAACGTGACGTCAGCATGACGTCACCCTGGCTGCGTAGGCTGCTGACATGTGGGTCCTGTGTGATGTCAGCATGACGTCAGCGCCTGTTGTGTGGGTCCAAAATGTCTGTGTCACTGACATGTGGGGCCAGGTCAACGGTCAATGTTGACCAGTCAACGGTCAACACGGTCGGGTCTCAAACGGGCTTCGGGTTGGGCCGGTCTGGGTCGGGCCAGGCCAAACACGTGGCGTGCTGTGGTGCAGCCATGTCACGGCCGTGGGCTCTTATTGGGCTTCGTCCACAGCGTGGCTCACACCGTGTGGCTCACGGTGCACCAACGCTCATGGTCCATGGACCTACGGCAGGGCGCACGGTGAACCAAGTCCACCGTCTCTTCTCCTTGGCTCGGCTCACGTGCACCGAGCTCACGCAGGGGTGTCAGCGAGGGGGGGGGGGGTGTTTCCCCTATCTTTCTCCCGCGACGGCGCTCCTGCCAGCGGTGAGCTTCGCTGGTGAGCCTCCGTGGCGAGGCTGGTGCCCAACTAGGGAGGGGAAAGGCTACCCTAGGCCACGGCGATCATGATCCTGGGGCCCTAGTGGTGGCCGAGGTCTTCCAAGTCGTTGGCCACGGCGGCTGGCGGCTTGGCGGTGCTCGCCGGTGGCAAGGTCGCGCACGCCGGCTCTCCAGTAACTAGGCTGGGCAGACGATGGCTCCGGTGGTTTCGTGGGTGCACGATGAAGGCATCTAGGGCTCAAGCGGGGCTTTGGACTCCCAGGTGGCCATTAGGGGCTCCAGCGGCCATGGCGACACGATGTCGACGGTGATGCGCACGGGTGATCAAGGGGGCTCCCGCGGGGTGGTCACGGCATGGTCGTGGTGTGTGCGTGGGTGCGTGTGTTCCTAGTGGCCGGAGACAAGGCACTGGCCTACGCGCTCCAGGTGTGGGGCGCCACGGCCGACGGTGAGGTTCGGCGGCAGAGAGAGACCGGAAGGGGGGAAAGCTCACCATGGGGGGCGTGGAAGAGTGGGTGGTGATGCCGTGTCGATTCGAGGCCATGTAGCTCCGGTGGCCATGTAGTGCCACGTTGCCCGCGCTAGTGATGAAGACGACGACATCGTCTTCAGCTCCGGCGATCTCTTTTTCCACAGCGGCTTCGGCGCTTTCCTCCCCCTTCCCTTCCCCTTCTCCCTCCTCTCTCTTGGTTCTGGTGCGCAGTGTATGGCCACCAAATGGCGGCGGGCGATGGACGATCGCTAGGGCTCCGGGGCTGGGGCTCTTATAGCCGGAGCTTTGGCCATGTCATGGACGGGCAGCTGGAGATGGCCAGGTGCGCGCGAAGGGCCGTGATTGCATCGCGGCTAGGGCTATGGGGTTGCGACGCGGTCGTGGGTGCGATGGAGAATCCGTTTGCGTGATCCTTGGTCAGCAAGGTGGGGGATAGGGAGGGGGCAAGGGCATGGCTCGGCCATGGCCATGGCAGGCGCGCGGCAGTGGTCATGCATCTTGCGTGACCCTGTCGGGCAGCCGGTGCCTTGGTGGTATCCATCCAACGGCTTTGCAGGTGGTCGTGAGGCACGGACGGCGGAGAAAGGGTGCTGGGGCCTGGGATCTTTCCTATGGCTTCCGCGCTCTGCTTTTGCCGGAAGCAGAGGAGGGGACCAAGGAAGAGGATGACGCTGGGGGGTCCACTCGTCAGCCAGCGCGGGGTGAACAACGGCGTGGCGTGCGGCCGGCTGCGTGGGGTCGCGGTGGCAGCGACAGCGGGTGGAGCGGATGGATGCGCAGGCGTGGGTGATGCGCAATTGACGCGCGGGCCCAAGTGGCAGCGGCAGCTGGCGGGGCTGGGCGCGCGGGCGGCTGTGGTAGCCTAGGCCTGCTTGCTGGGCCTGCGTGCGCACGCTGGGCTGGCTAGGCCAAGCGGCTAGCTACGAGTCCCACTTCTTCTTTTCCTTTCACTATTTTTCATTTCTCTTCCATTTGTTTGAATTCAAATTTGGTTTGATTTGATGGTTTATTACTTTTAAAGGAGTTGTTAGGCATTACATAAAACAAATGAAGATCCAACTCACAATTTGAGTTAACAATGTATGCAACTCTTTATTTTGTTAGAAATTAAATAATCATAATCAACAAATGACATGCCATGCTTATGTGTTGTCTTGGGTTGGGGTTATGCCTAATGCAGCCCTTAGGTTGGCTTTCAATACATGACACTCATCACTACATGGGAGTTTTTAAGAAAAATTTTGTAGTTGGTATTTTTAGGTGTATGGATTTTTGGGTTGTTACACTTGGATCCGTGTCTCTTCGGTTCCTCTCCCTCTGGCCTCAGTATGGGTGTGTCAGATGTAGATAGAGGTCAGTCAGATGTGAATTTCAGCTTACTTGTCCTGCAGCTTCTGCAACACAAACCAAACAGAATCCCTTACTATTTAGCAAATGCTCAAGCTGCCGCAAAATACCAAATTCACCGTCTAGAGTGAACGGGACCTTCATTCATATTGTAAGCTTCTGTTACTGCATCCATGTGTGAGGAAAACATATGGCAATTTTAAATATAGTAAAAGTTACATTTATATTACCTTCGGTATTAAGCAGACATCGACCTGCCCACTTGAAAGAGAAGCATGCATTGAAATAAACCCACTGCTTCTTCCCATTAATTTGACAGTTATCCAAAATCTGGGTTGTTTAACTTATAGCTGATGCAAAATTTTGAAGCATCCATATGATATCTGCCTATTTAGTGTTAACACGAGTGCTATTAGAACACATTTATTCAACAAGCATGATGTTTTAGATACAAGTTGGTCTTAACTTTACAACTGAAATAGTATCCAACATTGATCATTGAGGTTCCTTTAAACATTTTGCTTCCATATGCTTATTTTCCCATCATAATATCTTGTAATGCCCGCATCTACCTGTTGCCCAGGTTAATCGAGGGGTAGCTTCTCCACCAAACATATCCATGGACATCACCAAGCTAACCCAGATTCTTGGTATCAAGCCAATCTCATTTCAAGATAGAGTCAGAAGTACACTTGATGCAGAAGCCAGTACATGACACTTCCTCAACAGTTTGCTTGAGTTCCTAGGGACTTGCTTGCATTCAGATATGAAAGTGTGACGTAGAAAATCACATTTAATTTGTGAAATTTCAGTAACGGTAAATTTCTGTTGGATCTATGTGAAATATGTAACTTTGTACCTACTCAACACCAATAGCATCATCGGTGTTACTGCCTGATTGTACTGTACCATTACGAATAAAAATGACATTCATTTTAAATCATTTTTTCCCCAGAAATATGTAACTGTATTGTGCATGTATATTACAATTTACAACTAATGTTACCCTCATGTATTTTTTTTTAAAGTTTTAAGCCTTTGCCCGTCTTAGCATTAAACAAAGACAATAGCATTCAATTACAACATTCAGGTGTATCTACCCTAATGTATTTTGTTTGTTTGGTATTTTTAGATTTGTTGCTGCCTAATATTTGGCTTTAATTTCTAACCCTACCTTGGTGGGTTAGTATTCTATATAGTGCATACCCTGTATTGGATTGAATAGAAGTGCTGGCTTTGCTACTGCATTACTCTTTCTTTCCTTTTTAATGAAATGATACGTAGCTCTCCTGCGTGTTCGAGAAAGAAATATATGCTCGACCGTATAAATTGAAAGCTGTATAAATTTAGGTGTAAATTTGGAAGGTGTATAAGTTCTCTATGGTCCTAATTGAAAATATACCTTTGTTCTATCGAAATGAGTTCATAATTTAAAACTTCTCACTATGTGACAAAGAGTACAGAAATAAGCATCACACAAACCACTGAATAATTGGCAGACTCAAGTGGGTTACCAAAACCTTTTGTTTTATATTTGTTTTTTTTTACTATTTGGCTTGGATAAAAATTGTTACAAAAAAGGTTAATACAGATAAGTGATAGGCATGCCTAAGTTTGAGACGGACCATAGGGCATCAATATAAGTATTTGTCACTTTTACAGGTGGAGCAGCATTCCAGGAATCTCAGAGCTATCTTGTGACAAATTCAAGGAATTGTGTATTGTGTAAATATCAGAGACACAAGCATAAAAGAAAATATTAAAATAATTATTCTGAAACAATGATAAGATTGCATAGGATACACATACAGGCTAACAAGTATTATTGGGGGCAGCGAGGTTGGAAAACTGCCTTCTAGATGAAAAATGGCCTTCTAAAGAAGCAAAGCCGTCACCTGTACTGATCTTCTGAGACGTTTTCTTTTCCTTATTCCCATTAACCTCAAAGTATGGGAGGACACAGGTGGTAGCAGGCATATAACCATACAAATGCATTATCGCTGCCATATATATTGTCTAAGTACTACCACATGAAACAGTTCCACATACCCCACGGTAGAGCCAGTAAAAATAATATTGCATATTACAACCACCATAGTATCCCTCGTAAATGTTAAAGTGCAGCCTGTCCAAACTTTATTTAGTTATTACTGACAAGGAACTCACATGGATACCCAACACTGATACTATGCTAGCTACGTAAAAACTTAACCACAATGACAATTGCAAAGGACCTCACATCACAATATAGTTGGTATAGGAATTGTGTCGCTATTTATTTGGTGAATCTAAGAAATAACTTAATCATGCGTGGTCCAGTTGTGGACAGGCCCTATGCCCTTGAAATTTGAATAAATCCACGAAACTTGAATATTTATTCAACTCTTCTTATTTCAACAACTATCTCAGGGCCTCTCGTAGGGTAGCAGGTGCATTACAAGGATATACAATATGGTTGATGCCACCATAGTAGGAATTAGGATAGCAAAGATGGTCATGGTGAGCTCATCTTCATCTAAGCACATCTTGAGAGTGTCAGCTTCTTGCTTCTAACAATATACTCCGGCTCCTGCTTGATGTTTTCTTCGATAGTCTTCAGCTTGCAGCACTTATCTTAGGCTTTTTCTTAAAATATTGAAATAGGTTGGCATTTGAATAGGGGGCTTATATGGGTGATTAGTGTTGAGTGTGGAGTGTCTTGTTGTGAAGGGGGAGCCGGGGGGGGGGTTATAGGCGATTGATGGCGGGTTTAGAGGGTGGGTGCATGCCATTATCAGTGGCACTGAGCAGCATCGGGGGTTGAGGGAATCATGTTTGTGGGGGATAGCAGCGACAACATTGGGCTAATGGAGGTGACATCATGAGCGGTGTCGTGGGGCGGTGGTGCAACGTGCGGTGGGTGGCGGTGTAGAAGAGACAACGGCATGACGATAAGAGGATGGCACCAGTGTGCGAGAAAAGGAGCGCGGGTGAGTGGCCACTGGCGGTGCGCGCGGCTTGAATTTGCATGTGGTCTGTTGTGCGCTTTGCTGGTTGCATGGGTCTAGAGTAAATGTAGCTAACTCGGCCGCACCCAAGCGATCGGGAAGTGGAGGCGGTGTGGAAGGGAAACACTGGCGGGTCATGAGGTGGGGAAAGCATCAGCCATGGTGCGCTCCCTACGCGAGCTTGAGTGGACGGAGGAAAAAGGAGGGAAGAGGGGTTCGCTCGACGAGGAGGCGTGCGAGCGGCCTCGCACCAAAAGAAGAAAAAGGAGGGGTCCGGTATGGGGGTGAGGGCGAGAGTCCAGAGCCGATAGGGTGCGGGAAAAGGAGAGAAAATGAACTGTGCGAGTGAACAAGGCGAGTGCGGCATAGCCAAACGAGAGCTGAACGCAAGTGGGTCCTGGTATTGACAGCGTCCGCAGGTGTCGATGTGTGCGTAGTGCGGTCAAACTGGACACTAGGATTGGGATATGGCATCAATTTGAGCGTTTCAATCACTCCGGACTATTTGAATACTAACTTTTCCTTGCTGCTCTTCTCTCTCTTCAGAAACCGTATTAACTCAGTTGCTTCGAAAAAGCACTACTTCATCAACCCGTTGTGGATTTTCTGTTAGAACACAAGGATATTTTTCCAAAGGAGAATATTTTGTTGTGAGAGCGATACGGTGGTGTAACTTGGCATAGGTGCTTGGTTAACCACCTTTATACTAGCGCGTGCCGAGCAACATCGCCATGTGGTAGCTGTTCCACAAGGGCCCTCGGTTTCGTTGTGGCACCATTAGCATTTAATTAGGCAACTTTACCAACTTACACGCAATGAAACTAGTGGGGTCACTCACCACGGAACCAGGGGAGGATTGCAAGGGAAGATTCAGACAACAAGGGTTCCTTTCACGATAAGGGGCTAGGAAATCAAATCCCACAACAGATTTAATTTTTAAGGAAATTCAAGTGTTCTACTGGGACATCCACAATTAGTTGATACAGTGACCTCTGCCATCCAATCATAGTTGGTTTGCTTGCATCTGAATGGTTGCTTTTCTTGTAACCCGCTTGATTTTTGCCTCGAGAACCCTAGGTAAGTCTAATGAGGTCTAAGGGTAAATCGACAAAACAAACACAACAGATAAAAGCAAAATATTCGGGTGTTTAAATAGGAAATCCACAACGGGTTGATGAAATAGTGGTCTCTCAAAGTAAATAAGAGGAGGTGGTTTCAGAGGAAGCATGTATGTTGCGATCTCACTTCATACAAAGATTGGTGCATATTGTGGACAAGGAAGGGAAGGAAAGAAGAACACCTAGGAAAAGTTAGCCTTGGGTAGTAGGGGTGCTTAGAAAAGTCTGAGTGGATGTGAAGTCCCATGCACTGTGCCCAGCTCGACCACGCTACGCACGCCGGGTCGCTATCACCGTGTGCCCCGCGGATGCCGTCTGTATCGGCCCCATTTGTCCTCGTGCACTATGCCCTTCTCCTTTTCCCAGCCTCTGGTCCACTCTTGATTCTCGCCCTCGTCCCCGTACTGGACCCCCTCCCTTCTTTCTTCTTTTGGGGACACGCCGCCCGCACGCCTCCCTCGTCGAGCGAACCCTCTCTCCTCTCCTTTATTCCCTCCTCCGCTCGCTTGCGCAGGGAGCGTGCCATGGCCGACTGTATCCCCACAGCGTGAACCGACAGTGTATCTCATCCATGCCGTCTCCACTTCCGGTGTGCTGCGCCCCATCTCCGTTCGCCACTATAAGATGCGCTTGGTCCTTGCTTTTCTTCTTCATCCCCATCCCTCTTGAATCCGAAGCAGAGCTACAAGATCCAGTCGTCATTGTGGAACTAGGTTCGTCTGACAGAGTTGATGGTGTAATCTGAGAAGGGATCTGGTTTTCGAAGAAGTTCAAGTCTACCGTTGGTTAGTTTGGTCTTAGGGTTCACGGTGTTTTGCTTTTCAGTTTCCTGTTTCTGGATCTGTTGGTCATACGCCATGTTTTGGATAATCATTATCTTGTTGTTTCTCCATTGCCCTCGTCTATCCCGACTTCTGGAGTAAGCCTTGGTTGTACTAGGTTGCTCTTAACCATGTAACTTTAAATCTCGGTGTAATTTAGTGTTCGACGCTATGTAATCTTTCGTGTAATTCTAGATTTACGAAATGTGTTGTAGTTTCACCTAAGGGGAGTGGATCTTAATTCACTCTTTTGTAAACCCTCGCGTTAGGACACCTACTTGTGTTGTAGTTTTTGCTCTTTCCACCTATAATGTAATCCTAACCAATATTATGCTTTGAATCTAAGTGTGTTAGTTGCTTGAGCCCAGCTCCATCAAATACTTCTTTTCACTAACATGTCATTGATTTGCTGGCCTAGAATAGGCACCATGTAATGACAACCAACATCTATGTTCGTTTACAACATTGTAATGAAAAAAGTCATGTTACCTTTCCTTATCATATTTTCCCATTTAATGTACAAAATAGACCAACCTTTCGTAGCAACGCGATGAGAAAACATATTAGACATATGAGCCATATTTTCTAAATTTTTTCCTATACCAAGCATATCACCCGTAGCGAAGCGCGGGCAGTAGTGGCTAGTAAATAATATAGGAATACAACTACACTATTACACCCCAATATTATCCATAATTCATTACTGACTATCTATATATCCATTTAAGATATAGTGGTAGTAAGTCCAAATCTCTAGGGTCTACGCCCAGCCAGCGATCAGTTGCTTAAAATGCAAGACATCAACTTATACAAGGCTAACATAAGTTCAATGCCACCGGCTCTAGATCATTAGGCTCGCAAGCCAGCTATCAGAAATGTTTGAGTTAGCTTGTTGAAAAATATAAACGAACTGAGTCGAGTCAATTCACTAACAACTCAAACGAGCTACTAAGGTGCAAGCTTTTTGTCGAGTCCTAGCGGTATGGCATGAGCTAACCATCCTAGGATGCACCCTGATGCCATGTATAGTAATCTCCCTACATGGTTGATTACACCAAAAGGAGCCTCCATGTTCATTCATAAGGCCCAAAAATTAATTATCATATTAGTCAGAAGAAATAAAATCAAAGTGCCATTTACACCACTACCATTATACAAAAAATTACCTACGCTTATACCTATTCCACTATTACCCACTCATGTCATTATTAAGAAAAACAAAAAGTAAATAAGAAAAAGGAAAGAAAGACATGAAGCTAACCACATACATATATCATACTTAATCCATTTCCATTGGAGAATGACATTTAAATGATATGTAAATGATAAAATACAAGCATACATAATATGAGATACTTTTTAGAAAAAAAAACATATAGCTAACGCTATCATCATTACCTCTAATGGTGATAAAAATTTCCCATAAAACCATCACTCAATAAGCATGGCATAAAAATAAATGGCACAAGATGATATGAGTAGCGTCTCTTTATATCGAGGTCATGGAGCCTGCCAAATATATAAGAGGAAGAAATACCTTACAAATTGTTGATGGTGGAGATTACAACATTAATGAGATTAGGTTTGATAATATGACACGAGTAAAACAGGCACTACGTTTGCATATTGTATTGTATAAGTGTTAAGCAACATGATAGCCACAGTTAGATTACTGCATCACTGGTCTAAACCTGGCATTACTGATAAAAAAATGTGTTTTTAAAATTCAAACTCAAGACCTCGTACCAACTAAACTATGCAACACTTGTGACTATATATATATAACTGCTGATATTCTTTTAACTACATACACATTTATGAATCTTATATTGTATTTGGCACTCTAAACAATCTCAAATGAAAAAGGCTATAGATCTCGTCGAGTACTACAACTTTGAAGTTTACTTTATCTCCATTTAACATGGTTAACTATCTCAAATCTAATCCGAGAACTTATATTAAATATCTGGATATTTAAACCATCTCAAATTAAAAAGTTGTCAACTAAAAAGTTTTAGATCTCTTTGAACTCTGCAATTTTAATATAGAGTTTATCTTCATTTAACCTTATATGAAAATTTATGATTTTTGTGTGCCAAAACAGTCTATCACTGGTGGTTGAAGCCATAAACCGACGGCAATAGGTGGACTTTCACTATTAGTTCTTGGCTACAATTAACAGTGATAGGTGGACTTTAACTGCCAGTTCGTAGCTATAACCGACAGTGATAGTACACCGCCTATCAGCACCAGTTGTAGCCAGGAACTAACGGTGAAAATCCACCTATTGGTCCTGTTTGGTAGAGCTTATTATCTGGAAAGCGCCTTTTAGATAAGTTGCACAAATAGAATAAGAGCATGACCAAATAATATGGTATTATCTATCTTCTGCTTTTTAATACAAATATGAGCGGTAGAAATAAGCGTAGCCGAAATAAACTGCAAAAAAAAGTATCATTTGGCTATTGATTTCAACTTAATTTAGCCATACCAAACATGTCCATTACTTTCGGTTTTACTATGACTACCGATTAAAGCTATGAACCGACAATGATACATTATTATTGTCGGTTTCAAAGCAACTGCCAGTGATAGTATGACGGTGATTGTCTATTTTTTATAGTAGTATTTTAAGCCTTGTTTGGGAGGGCTCCTTCGAAGGAGCCGGAGCCACCTTAGAGGAGCCATAATTGGTGGCTCTTCTAAAATAGCTCTGACTTTTGTTTTTTCACAGTTTAATGGCTTATGTTACGGAACCTTTAGATAGGGCTCATTCGGAGGAGCCAAAGCCGGAGCCATGTACCAAACGAGGCCTTATATGGAGGAAAAGCAATATTCATACCGAGATTAACTAGCTAACTTAAGAGAATGTTTTGATTAAATAACCCACTGCAATGTACTCCAATGCTTTCCGGAACGGGAAAGTAAATCAAATGGAAAAACATCACGTACCTATACAAAGTTATACACACACACACACCTAGGTTCCTCCTCCGCATAGTCTGGTGTTAAGGCACCTAATTTTTTGTCTTAAAGTTATTAAGAGTCTGTTTGAGACTGTTTCACAAACTCTGCTATATAAATTTCACCATGGAGCAGTTTAAAAAACTAGAGTTTCTAGAGCATCTTTTTCGGTGCTCTCACAGCTTTACGTTCTTTTGACTGAAAAAATATTAAGCGCAGCCGAAAAATTATGTAGTAGAGCCGTCCCAAATACGTTGTAGGCCCTTGCTATCTCTGGTTCTTGAGAGCGCTTGATCAGCAAACGCGTTGCCGTCCACTAGCGATGCGCGAGTACAGCTACCAAGCGTGACGCACACATTACCAACGTATCGGGAATAGGTGGATCACGCTATCACGTATCTGACCCAGTTTTTTTTTTTTAGAAAAGGGTTGGATTTTATTAATATAGGAAAATAACTAGAGAATTTTGTCCACAGGACACTCATAAAGAGTGGATTTGTGTGTAGCACACTGTACTCATTGAATTAGTCACAAACACACTGTAAAAGCATTGTTTTTGTCCACAGCACACCACACCCAGTTAAAGGACCATCTTGTCCTTGACTCTTTCCCCGTTCCTCCCCTTCCACTCATTTCTCAAGAATAATTTTCTTTTGATCCATCTATAACTGTGCTAGGTATTAAGTTAGTGGGCTGAGAAGTTTTGTTGATTAAACTTTATCAAAATTTTCTTTGTCACTTTCCTCAATTTTTTTTTGTTAATCACGAATTGGTGTTATGTAGGAAACAAGCGTTTCAGGAAGATGATCACCTATGCACACCAATAGAACATGATCATCTATGCACACCAATAGAACAGGCCACATCAAATCTTTAGATTGATAAATCTCTTTCATCCAAGTTGAGCTGTTGTCTTTATTTTTTAAGTGTAGATTATACTATTATTTTCAAAGGTGACAAGCATTCCAGTCGAACAACTCGAAGCCTTGTAAAATCTGTGTGCTGCTCATACGTTTTATACTCTCCTTCTCCACTTATAAATACAAGCCGATGACGGATCTTTTGATGAAAAAAATAGAACAGTGACTTCTTGTTAAGTCGGACTGCAGTAGCAACAGCGTGCCACCCTCAATTGGAATCAAGAGTTCTTGCTGACGTACTGTACTACTCAACAGTGAAAGAGAGATCACATGCCTGGTCGAAGTCAACACAATTGTTGGCTGCGGGAGGAGAAAAGAAGATTAGTAGAGGGAGAAATGCGAAGGGGATGGATAGTGGGCCCATGGGCTCGCTGGTCATTTTATTTGCTTTGGTGTGTTGAGGCAAAATGCACAAAATCATGATGTTCGGCGGACAAACGTCATGTTCGTTTGGGCTGGTTTGGCTTATAAGTCATGACTGAAAGTACTGTTGGCTGATTTGGAGTGAGAGAAAAATACTGTTCGTTGGCTGATAAACCAGATACGAGCAAGCAAACAGGCTGAAAATTGACAAATTGAGTGTGCTGCACATAAATCCACTCTTTATGAGTGCCCCGTGGACAAAATAAAAATTACAGCTAACTCCTCTAGAGGAGCACCCCGCAGCTTTCGCCGTCGCTGACCGATGTTGCCGCAATGAAGAAGACACGGAATGAAGCTCATGGCCGAATTCCAGATCGACGAAGAATCTTCATCAAAGTTTAAGGAGCCCATACGAAACACGCACCAAGGCGTGCTGTTGATTCGCTGAACGCACCAGCCAAAGACAAGCTGCCATCTCCTCGTCGTTGCCGGGATCTGACACCAATTGCTTCACCATCCAACCCAGACGATGAACAGCAAACCCACGAGGGGATCCGAATATAGCACCCCGAACACAATATATGGTGAATAGCTAACCTCGCAAGGAAAATTCTGACGTGTCCACCAGAATTGCCTTGGAGGGACAAAAGATGGATGGATGACACCCCATCCCCATCGATGCATCCACCAAAACTCCTCCACGTACCCACCGCCATACAATGGCTTATGAGACCAGCACCGTCGATGAAGGCATGGGCATCGCCGACACAGAGAAGAACACAGAGGAATCGAACACCAACGCAAAGGAAAACTTCGATGGCATACCCGTCAGTGTCGAATCCCCTGCAAAAGATGTTGTCGCCGAGCACCACACACCCACCAGCCACCACCGATACTCGCACAACATTGAAGGAGACGGGAGCAGAGAAGCTGTGGAAGACAAACTCCAACCCTAATGTACCTAAAACTACCTTAATAGGAGGGAATATGTACACTACCCACCAGATCTGCATCCCCCCTGCTCGCCGGAGGCAAGGGATGGCCGGCGAATCCAGCGGTAGAACAGCAATCGCCTCAGAGTCGCCCTTGCGCTACTGTTTAGAAGACTCGGGAAGAGACTTGTAGCAGCCCAAGGGCGCAGCAATCTAGATGGGCCAGGTTGCAGGCCCATTTAAACACACGACCAATCGACCACTAGCAAAATCTTTTAAAAAGCTTTTTACTAATATCATTTTAAAACTTTCTACTAGCATATTAAAAACTTTGTACTCTCAGATTCAAAACTTGGTAATTTAAAACTTATAGCATACTAAAATCAGAAACCTTATACTGGCGTATTGAATATTCTAATGGCATGCTATAAAACTTTTGTACATCTAACTTTGAAACTTTTGTCCAACAGGTCCTTGTTGCGCTGCTTGCACGTCGTCGGCGGCCCCTCTACTTCTCCTCCTGCGTGCCACCGCCGCCGCGGGCACGCTCCCTGTCCCTGGCCTCCTCCTTGTGCCTGATCATCTGCTCCAACACGTACGGCGTCGAACCGCAGGTGGACACGGGTGGCCTTCCTGCGGAGGCCCTGGAGGTCCCATCCGCGGCACAGCGGGACGTAGTCCTCCAGGTTGAAGGCGCCGAGCAGCTCCGTCACCGTTTTCACCAGCTCCTGTGCCTCGTCGGTCAGGCGCACGTCGCTCGCCACCATCCGGATGATGGCGGTGTTGGACAAGAGGATGAGCTCGCGGGTGACGTCCACCGCCTCGCCCCGCGCCGACGACGCCCGCACGGCGCGCAGCAGCGCCGCCAGGCTGCCGCGCCGGACGTGCCGCAGCTGCTCGACGGCGCGCGGGCCCAGCACCTCGGACACGCACAGCCGCCTGAGGAAGCGCCAGTGGCGGCTGTTGGGCGTGAACGCGAAGCCGGCGGAGCCGTAGGAGAAGAGCCGGGACAGCACCGAGACCGGCCGCCCCGAGATGGTGGCGTCGTGGTCGCGGATGAGCTCCCTGGCGACGTCGGCCGTGCCGGTCGACACGCAATGCGTGGAGCCGAGGCGGATGTGCATGAGAGGCGCCCCCAGCCGCGCCGCGAGCTCGTGGAAGGTGCGGTGCACCGGTGGACGCAGCAGGTGGAGGTGACCGATCACCGGGAGGCGCGGCGGGCTCGGGGGAAGCCGCCGAGGAGATCGCCACCATGACGAGAGCAAGTGGTTGAGGGCAACAAGCAGTGTGGCCACGGAAAGGAGCACCATGACGGCGGCTGCTGAGTCGGTGGACAGGAGCATGGGCATTGCTAGCTGGTCCATGGCCATCGCTACCTCACCTCCACTCCTCTACTCTACCGCATTGCTAGTCTGACCTCTGACGGTGCAGGTTTTAAGCTTTCTCATAACTACTGTAGACTAGAAAATTATTTTGTTTTCTAGGTATTACAAAGTATATTTTATTCGACGGGAGGCACGCGCACGCCTTTCTAAAGTTAAGTATAAAACATGCGTTTAGCATGGGAGTTTTGAAATTTCATTAGAACATATAGGGAGCTGTTCGCCTGCGCCTAGCTAGGGCTCACTCACGATGCCACATTGCCACGTGATGCGCACCTCCTTCCCAGCGCCGCCGGTCTTATGATTTTGAGGGCTCTCTGGCGAACTCGTCGCGACGGCCCCTCTAAACCATAAAATTTTAGAATATATAGACTAATTTTACTTGTACAGGAAAAACAAATCTAATAATATATTTTAATTTAATATGTCTGATAATTATTGAGAGCGAGAAACAGCGTAGACTAAAAGAGCAATATATTTGTACTTCTAGAACTAATATGATTACCTTAAAGAAGAATAGAACTCCATCATATCCATTGCTTCTTATAAAAAGATACTTCTTCGGGCATTTCTTGATGCAAAATCATCAAGGACGGTATCGAGATCAATAGTGTCTAAGATATCCTTCTCGATGGTGCACATAGCCAAGCCATTTAACCTTTCTTGTGACATAGTTGATCTCAAATAGTTCTTCAACAACTTCAATCTTGAGAAACTTCTTTCGGTCGAAGCTACAGTCACAGGTACAGTTAAAAGAATTCGATAGGCAACTGAAATATTTGGATAGCAATCTGCATCCATAACAAACTTCAGAATCTCTGGCGCCGACATCAAAGAATCTGGCAAAGTCACTTGCAACACCTTTAATTCTGAAAAAAAATCATTGATCTCAACATCGGATGAGTTATCATGTGAAAATTTTTCCACAAAAATCTTGCAGTGCAACCAAAGATCAGCTTCATCCAAGGATTTCAAATTTTTTGAGTTGAACAAGAACCCAAAAACATTATCAAATGCTGTCATCTGCTCAAATCTAGTAGTCAATGAAGCAATTGCAGAATCAATCATAACTAGGAAGTACTCTCTTCTAAAGGAGTCCACAGCAGACTGTTGTATTTCCTCGTCTTGATCATCTTGTTCATCAAAATATTTCTTTCTCTTTCGTTGACGTTTTGTAGGAAATATTGGCTCTATATCCAATTCAGATGCAATGTTTTTTGCTGTATTCATACTAGAAGTGAAACCTTCATCTCTATACTTCTTAAAATATGATATGACACCTTCAATGTGTTTGAGAGTAGCATCTATACTCACAATTTTAGATTGCAACTTCTTGCTAACCTTATTTATAGAGAATAAAATATCATGCCAGATAACCAAACCAACTATAAATTCAAAATTCTCAAGCGCACTCACCAAAGATTGACATTCACTAACTGCCATTGGGTCATCAGTTGAAACCTTCTCTAGCGCTATTAAAGCTGATCTTATTTGAGGAGTTTGGAATCTGATAGCTTGAACACTTTTTATTCGGCTTTCCCAGCGAGTATTAGACCATGACTTAACTGTCAATCCTGGGACATTATCAACTAAAATCTTCCACCTTTTGGTAGATTTTGCAAACAGGGTATATATACGTTGGATAATGCCAAAAAATAAAATAGCTTGCCTGCAAGATTTCAAATATCACAAATAGTAAGATCCCAAATAATGACATATTATATGAAAACAATATATAACATATAAAAGAAATAATAGTTTACCTGCAAGATTTTCCCATATCACAAAGAGTAAGATTCAGACTATGACATGCACACGGCATATATAGTGCTCTTGGATTAATTTCAAGCAAGCGTGTCTGAACACCTTGGCGTTTCCCCTTCATATTTGAACCATTATCATACCCTTGACCCCTCACATCATCAATATTCAAACCAAGAGAGGCCAATGCACTCTTTAATTCATTAAAAAGACCTAATCCTGATGTGTCATCAACCTTCAAAAACTCTAGGAAGAACTCCTCTATCCTTGGAACATTTCTCGATATATTCACACACCTAATAATTAGAGTCATTTGTTCTTCATGACTCACATCTGGAGTACAATCTAAAATCATAGAAAAATACTTGGCATCCTTAATGATCTTTAATATAGTTTGTTTTACACAATCTGCAAGAAGAGAAATCATCTCATTCTGAATTTTATGCCCAAGGTAATGATGATGAATCTCACTATTTTGAATCCGCCTAATATGGTCTTGCATCACAGGATCAAATTCACCCATCATTTCAACTGTGCCCAGAAAGTTACCATTGTTAGCTTGATATAGTTTCTCATTTTGCCCTCGGAAAGCCAAATTATGTTTAGCAAGAAACTTGACAGCAGAAATGATTCTTACTAAAACTTGTCTCCAACGCTCTCTCTCCTTTACAATTTCTCGTTGCAAATCATCATCAATTGTTTTATTTTTGCTCAACCTCAGTCTAAGTTCATTCCAAGTATTCATGTTTCTTATATGCTCAACACTATTCTCATGTTCCTTAAGTCTTAAACTAAGATGTTTCCAGTCCCTCAATCCATCGTGTGCTACCAAACTTTTGTTCTGATCTGATTTGAACAATTTGCAGCAAAAACAAAAAACTTTGTCCACATGTTTAGAGTAAACCAACCATTTTCTATCAACCACCTCACCATTGCTTAACTTTCTGGAGTAGTAAGCATATGAAAAATGTCTATTGTGAGCATCTACAGGGAACTCAAGATTTAATTCTCTCACTGGTCCTTTTTCAATCAAAATATCTCTACCCTTATTATCAAGATTCTCCCAAGTTCTGGGATCAAAGACATCATAAATAGAAGGTTGCACATCATCAACTGAATTTTCAGGTTGAGAGGAAGGCTGTAAATTTTCATTCTCTATACCATCAACTTGTTCACTTAAATTATCATTAACTTCTTGTTGCTCTTCTTCTTGATTATCAGGTGCATCTATAGGGTTGTCATCATGCACAGCACTACTTGAAGCTGAAAAAAACTTATCTAAAGCACCTTGTTGTGACTGAACAAACTGTTCTTCTTGTCTTTTCCGTTTTCTTTTCGCAGCCCCTGATAAATGTTTCTTAGGTAACATTCTAAAATTCTTACACCTGACCCAAATTATAAAAAAAAACATGACTATATGAGTACAAAGTACTAGATAAAATTTAAACAAGGAAAAAAAATCCTAGGGCCTAGACAATTTAGACATGAACTAATTCAGAACCAAGATTCACAAATCACAAAAAAGGCATAAGGCAATAACCAAGATAAATCTTCAGATGTCGTCGACTCGTCGTCCTCATCGAGCCCTGCCTCGGGCCCTCGACTGCCTTGTCGCGGCACTGCGTCTCGCCGTTCGCGGAAGTCTATACGAAGTAGCGATCGGCCGATCGTTGATTCGCTTCACGCTATGTGGGGCTGCGGCAGTGGGGCATTGGCGGCGGCTCGGCTCAGTCTTGATTGCTGAAAAGAAAGACAAGACGGGCGATGGCCGATGGGATGTGCCTGTGCGGCGCGGCGCTGCTGGCTGCCTGGCTTCTGCATTTCCACGCTGATGGGCTGTGCGGGCATACGGCGCTGCTGGCCTGTTGGCCTGCCGGCTGCCTAGCTGCTGCAGTTCTGCGTTAATCCCGCGCTGATGGGCTGTCAGCTGTGCGGCGCTGCTGGCCTGCTGGCTGCCTGACTTCTGCTGTTCATGTTCTGCATTAATCCCGCTGGGCCCCCATCCCGCCTGGGCCCCTGGCCATCGCACCTCCTGCCCCCCCCTCAGGGCCGGCACTGCTCCTTCCTCAACTATCTTTACTTAGGGCTTCATTTGAGCTGTGGTTTTTAACATAGCTTTTAGCTCAAAAGCAGGTTTT